>NW_015164775.1:84276-97385 GCF_001447785.1 Gekko japonicus
GGCCTGGATGAATCACAAGCGGGAATTAAGATTGCTGGAGAAAAGATCAACAACCTCAGATATGCAGACGATACCACTCTGATGGCAGAAAGTGAAGAGGACCTCAAGAGCCTCTTGCTCAGGGTAAAAGAGGAGAGCGCAAAAGTGGGCTTGAAGCTCAACATCAAAAAAACTAAGATCATGGCATCCGGCCCCATCACTCCTTGGCAAATAGAAGGGGAAGTCATGGAAGTAGTGACAGACTTCACGTTCCTGGGATCCCAGATCACCGCAGACTGTGACAGCAGTCATGAAATTAAAAGACGCCTGCTCCTTGGGAGGAAAGCGATGGCGAACCTAAACAGCATGATAAAAAGTAGAGACATCACCCTGCCAACAAAAGTCCGCATGGTCAAAGCAATGGTATTCCCAGTAGTCATGTATGGCTGTGAGAGTTGGACTATAAGGAAGGCCGAGCGCAGAAGAATAGATTCTTTTGAACTATGGTGCTGGAGAAGACTCTTGAGAGTCCCTTGGACTGCAAGAAGAACAAATCAGTCAATCCTCAAAGAAATCAACCTTGACTGTTTCCTGGAAGGCCAGATAATGAAACTGAAGCTCAAATACTTTGGCCACCAAATGAGAAGGGAGCACTCACTGGAGAAGACCCTGATGCTGGGAAAGATTGAAGGTCACAGAAGACGGGGACGGCAAAGGATGAGATGGTTAGACAGTATCATCGATGCAATGGACATAGTTTGGGACACTTTTAAGGCGTTCTCAAGAGGAATACTGATTTGTCAAAATGCAAAGATGAAGAAACAATATTGTCAAAACTTTACACCGCTCCAAAAAAAAAAAATTAAGCAATTCCTTGGGCAGATGATACATCAAGATCAGGCCAGTTTTCTACCCAGAAGACAGTTAACGTCAAAATTTAAGGATCATCTTAAACACACTTGAATACTTTGAGGCCTATCCAGATAAACAGATGGGGATTGTGTTTCTGGATGCAGAAAAGGCATTTGACAATATTAGCTGGGACATTTAACAATATTAGTTAGAACATTTATTAATATCACAGTGTGGTGAGAATTTTACTACTATGGTTAGAGCCATATATAATAAACAGAACGCTAGGATTCTGATAAATGGGGATTCATCTCAAATAGTTGATATTTTTAAAGGTACGCAACAAGGTTGCTCCCTGTTGTCACTACTTTTTATTTTTACTCTTGAGATTCTATGATAAGAAATGTTACCAGAATTAAAGGTTTGAAAATAAAAGGCGAAGAATATAAAATCCAAGCCTTCGCCGATGACCTGGCAATTATATTACAAGAACCGTTGCAATCCATGACAAATTTGTTAAATTCTCTTCAGGAATTTTGACAGATTACTGACTTTAAAATTAATCCCAAGAAAACCACAATAATGACAAAAAACTGTACTCAAGAAGAAACTACAAAAAAATCAGGATTTGAAATTCAGAAGAAGATAAAATATTTAGGCATATATATCACAAACAGATGTAGTTCGTTATTTCAAGATAACTATTCAAAACTTCTCTCTGCTATTAAGAGAGATTTGGGTAATTGGAAGGACATGCAGCTTTCCGTATTGGGGAGAATTTCAGTGATAAAAATGAATGTATTACCAAGAGTCCTGTTACTTTTTCAAACCATACCTATAATTAAAAACCAAGAATTTTTTAGAGAATTGGACAACCTTGTGCACAAATTTATCTGGCAACAAAAAAGACCGTGAATTAAACTAAAAGCACTCCAGGATAGAAAAGAACATGGAGGTTTACTCCTTCCTAATTGGTGTTTATATTACCAGGCTGTATCCTTGACATGGAGAGTGGATTCTATTACAGGATTTTAGAACTTTGAAACTCGGACACAATTTATTATTGGTTTGGCATGCCTTTTTGTGGTACGCCAAACAGGATACTCATTCATACTTTAAACATCATACAATCAGAGCTGCCCTATTGAAGACGTGGAATGAGATAAAAAAATATATTTATGTTAAAATTCCAAAATTGGTAGCAGCCCTGGAAGCCTTCACCAATCCTAATCTAATAGCTAAAAACTTAATGGGAAGATATGAGGATTTTTTAGATAATAAGAATGAGTTGAAAACACGGGAAATGTTGCAGAAACAGGATATAAGCCTAACATGGTGGGAAAGAATTCAACTACAATCTAGATTCGCAAAGGATAGGCATATGGGATAGGCATATGATAAACAGATGGAACTAGATAAAATCTTAATTAATACAGAAGTCAAACTCATTCAAAAATTGTACAGGTTTCTGGAGGCGGGGTCTACGGCGCAATGATGGCGGACGCCTTTCCTGAGGCTCGGGAAGGGCGCTCCGCACAGCAGCAGAGGGGAGGGGTGCTGCTGGATTGACGCCTCCACAGGGGGTCAGGGAGGCCCCCCAGGCCATGGGGCTTTTGAGGGTGAGCCTCTTTTCCTGCTATCTGCAGGGGAATTGAGGCTGTCCTCTGCCCTGACGGTCCTCCCCACTGTCTGCGTCCTCTTAGTGAGGCACAAGATGTGCCGACCCAGTCAAGCGCAGGAGATCTGGCGAAGGAACGATAATGAGCGTGGTTAAGAAACAATGAACTGTGAGTTAGAATTAGCGAACCATAAACAGAAGTGTAACCCCCACCCTCCGAAACCTTTTGAGCGATTGGAAACCTGCTGAGAGGGACGCCTCTCGGACGCATTTGCATAAGCAGAGGAGGGAGGAGAGAGAGAGAGAGGCAACTGTAAACAGACACTTTGAAGCAAAAATCCCCCCAAAAAACCTCTTGAGTGACTGGAATCGTGCTGAGAGGGAGACTTCTCTGATGCATTTAGATAAGCAGAGGAGGGAGAGAGAGAAAGAGACAATTGTAAACTGATATTTGGAAGCAAAAAGCGGTGGGAGATATCCATGAGTATTTAAGCAACTAAACAGCGTGTAAGTGATTTTATATTGGAATTAAAGTGTAAAAATGGCGGACACTCAAAAAAAGTCAGCGAAAACAACTCCGAGAAGAAGGGAAGTGAAAGTTATAGAACTCATAGCAGAAGCCATCAAGCCAATTCTTGAGCAACTTGTTGGTATTAATCATCAGTTTGCCAAGATAAATCAACAACTCGTGTCTCGGCAGCTGCATTTGGCAACAATAGCAGAAAAGATGGAACAGAGGGCTGTCAAAGCAAAAGAGATGGACACTAAAACTAACAGCGATTTCAAAGAGACGAGGAGGGAAAGCATGAGAAACAGAAAAGATTTACAAGGACTTAACTCCTTCCCGGCAGATGTTTTTAGAAAGTGTCGTCTTAAATTTGGTTGATAGAAAAGACCTTGAACCTGACCTCAAGATCAAGAAGCCTGTGAGATGCCACTGGGCCCCGAGGATGAGACCAAGAAGGAAGAGGCTTAAGATTGGCAGTGTTATCCCTTTGGAGATGGAGGAGGGTTGCAGAATTTTGAGTGAATGTCTAAGAAGCCATCAAGACTTTCGAGAGAATTAGCATAGATGTAAAGGCGGAAGGACTCTGAAAATTGCCCTTACGAAGAGAGCTAGAGGAGATGCTCTGGAAATTTTCTCATAACAAGTAATAAACTAACACATAAGCTTAGAAAGACAGGATCTCACAAAGTATATTGTTTATTAACAGTTTTTTTTCATTACTAACTGCAGTCTAACAGGGTAATGATCTCCTACTCTTGGGTTTTTAGTTTAGTGTGGGTTACTTTCCTTTCTCTTAAGTTGTAGTTCCCCTTCCCTTTTTCTTTTCTTTGTAGTTTATGTAGTATTATAAAAAAATAAAAAAATCCCCTCCGGGGGTCTTTAAAAAAAACTGTACAGGTTTCTATTGGATTTCAAGATGTATGATGAGCAAGTTAAGGTTCCTATGATTATGTGGGCCAAGAATCTAGGTTATAATATTGAATTAGATGTGTGGGCCAAAGTCTCGCAAAGTAATATGAAATATACTAAAGCTGTTTTTCTTAAAGAAAATTTATATAAAATGTTTTACAGGTGGCATCTAAGGACAAAAAAGGGGAAAGGGGAAAAAAACTGAACCTAAAACTTAGAATCCAGAACCTGACAAAGGTTAGTCAAATGCAAGAAAGGGGGCCAATATTAAAAACTTAAGGAAGGAAATATATTTAAAAAATACATGTATTTATTAATCCCAAATTTTAAAATTATATAAGGGCCCAATCATACATTATGTATAAATAACAAACGATAAAACATAAGGGCTGATAAATCTGACCTGATGCGTTTCAGCCTACATAGGCCAAATTAATAAATACATGTATTTTTTATATATTTTCTTCATTAAGTTTTTAATATGGGCCCCCTTTCTTGCATTTGACTAGCCTTTTTCAGGTTCTGGATTACAAGTGGCATCTGCCACCTGATAGGCCAAATTTTATCCCAGTATGTCTAACAAATGTTGGAAACGCAAATGTAAAGTTGGCTCCTTCTATCACTTCTGGTGGACTTGTGACAAGACACAAAAATTCTGGGTAGAGGTACATGGGTTGTTAATGCAAATGTTAGGGGTCTACGTGCCCTTTAAACCCGAAATCTTCTTGTTAAATGTAATTCCTAAACAATAACAGAAATTAGATTCATATTTGATTACCCAGATAGTAACCGCTTCTAGAATTGTATTTGCCAGTAAGTGGAAAAATGAAGAACTACCCTCAAAACAGGATGTAATTTGTAAACAAATGGATATAGCCGAAATGGACAATTTAACTATGCGACGTCAAGGAAAAGAAGAAAATACCTTTCAAGACGTGTGGTCAAGATTCAGTGTGTGTCAGAAAATCAATAAAAATATTAAATGTAAAAAAAGGAGGACAATTAGGTAACTCAGTAACCCTGACGTTGAGGATTACTGGGATCAGACAAATCAACCCTCCAGAGCACCTTCCACTTTCCTCAGTATCAGCCGCTGGTAAAATAACATATGGGGTGAAGCCAGAGAGATACTCTTTAGTCTTTACCCATGTTTCCTGCAGTAGTATTAGATCAAATTTGCTCAGGAATTCTGTAACATCGCTTGTCCTCATCCTAGCAGCCCACCCAGTCATGTTCCAGGATAATATTCTCAGTCAGTCCTTTTTTTCTTTAGAGTTTGGTTCCCCAGATGAACCTCCAGAAATCTGTGACTGAAAGGACTCAAGGGCAGAGCTGGCTTCTCATGCCATGAGGGTTTATGGTCAGCTTGTGTTTTAATGTCATACAGAGTAGTAGTCTCTGAATCGTGATGTCCTGATCTCTGAGTGGGAAGGCACCAAAGGATGCTAATAAGCTCTCTTCCATGCACTCAATTTCACCCATGCTAGCACCATTATTTACTATAGTAGCCATGTTCGGCTGTGGGGAGGTAGATGTTAATAAAGGGTCGTTTTGAAGTGGTGGTTCTTCAGGTTTCCAAGGGGGCTTTGGATAGTTCATGAAATCAGTGCACTGCTTAGATGCTGGCTCCTGGGAGGTGAGGCCGATAAGAAATTCACAATCATCTTCTATTTGACTGGGCTTGGGGGGGGGGTGTTCTTTTCTATTTCTCCTTAGCAGAGATGAAACCTCAGAACTCCTTAAGAGTCTTCCCTTTTTAATGGAATGACTGTACCGGGAAGACCTGAAATTTGCTTAAATACTCCTGCATTGAGAACATTAATGTTCATATCCATGGGGAATAAAATGAAGTCTAACTCTATCCCCCCTCAGGAAACCTGGAATTCTTTCCACAAGTTTTAAGACATCGGAAGACCCAGTTTGTAGCAGATAAGACAGATGTTCTTTAACTGCCCATTTATTCACCCAGTTTATCATTCAACCATTATAGGGTAAAATGTTCAGTACTATTTTGTTACTATCAAGGATCAAAGGGTGAGCGAGGGGATCCAGGTTTGATACAGGGTTGCCCCCCATCGTTTTCTTAGGTCAATCACCCCATCCTCTCCATCCTTACTCTTAGATTAAGTCACCCCTTCACCTTGTTTACTTAGATCTTGCTCTCTCATTGACATTGTCAATGCCATCAGTGTTCCCTCTAAGCTGAGTTAGTGTGAGCTGGCTCACAGGTTTTTAGCCTCCAGCTCACACATTTTTGTCTTAGCCCAGGAAGGATGACTCCAGAGCAAACTAATCTATGCAGTAGTCGAATTGCTCACTCACAACTTTAATGCCAGTAGCTCACAAAGTAAAATTTTTGCTCACAAGACTCCATAGCTTAGAGGGAGCATTGGATGCCACTGTTCCTTTCATATTGTCCTTACTCCCCTTTACCAGAAAATCTTCAATAAGTTTTGATAGTATATCTAATTTTTCAAAGACTTTCTGTAGTGTTAGATATTAAGAGTGTCTGATCTGCCAACACTTCCAGGTCTATTTGTTGCATCTTCCGTTTTTTGTTTTTTTCCAGAAGTTCATCTATAATAACAATGTAAGTAGGAGATTATAAAGGAGGATCTGAAGAAATATTCAAGGGACTTGGGGGGACGACATGTCTTTGTTCCTAGGAGAAAGAGATCTATTAGAATTTTTTGTGACAAGAACATTCTCCATCTTGCTCTGCTTAGAAGGTGGTAAATCCTCATCAAGGGGGTGCACCCTTTTCCTCATTTTCATACGACACTACACTGCTAGATAGGTAGCAAAAATATATTTAAAATCAGATCAGTAAAATATCTTTAGTACCTAGCTAATATCAGATTAAACTACTAAATTCCCACTACTTCGTTTATTTTCCATTATTAAACAAATCTGTTTAAATTAGATTAAAACCTAAAACCTAGGAGAACAGTAAAACCATAAAAGCCTCAACCGGAATGGCCTTAAAAGGGTTGTAAGGGTTAAGGCACTAATGGACCTTTAAAGAGAGAGAGAGAGAGAGAGAGAGAGAGAGAGAGAGAGAGAGAGAGAGAGAAACATAAGGGGGGAAGGTAAATTCTTCCCAGTTTCCCTTCTCCTGAGCTTCTCCTTTGTTTTTCCTCTTTTCTAAATTCTTCCCCGTTTCCCTTCTCCTCACCTTCTCCTTTGCCTTCCCTCTTCTCCAGGCTACTCAAGTTTCTCTTAGCACTACGGTTCCTTCACCCTGCCCCACCCTGTCGTAGCCTACCAAGGGGAGAGTATTTCTGTAACAGCTTCTAGTCCAAAAACAGTGTAAAAGTCTAAAAAGTCTAGAAGACGAGACCTCCAGCAGCTAACAGTAGCTGCATTGTTAAAGGAGAAAGAAAACCTCCTCCACGCTATTTGTAATTGCTGAGAATGCCTTAGATAAGAGTGACGAGGGAACTTTCGCTAACAGAAAGAAACCCTCCCTCCCTATGTTAACAAAACAAGATAAAAAGCAGACTGCTTCAAGTGGGAGACTAAAAGCAGTTAAAACCAATTAAAATCACCAAAAATCATTAAATCTGTGACAGAGCACAGCCAAAAAGCATCTCCATCTCCCAGTGTATAGAATGCTTTGCACTTGTGAACAGCCCCATAAGGCAGGTTAGGCTTAGATGGGTTCAAACCAGTCCTTCGAGCTTCACAGCTAAACAGGGGTTCCAATACCAACGTTCCATCCACTGGCCAAAGACAGAATTTGTAAAAGGTAGCCTCACTTACCCTAACATTTTCATCTGCATGCTTTGCCATAATCAGAAGTATGGATATTATGGGAGTGCTGCTATTCCCATAAAGATGCCCTTTGACATGGTTGTCTGTGTTCACATACCTACACCTGGTTAATCTGGGCAGCTTTGGGTAACAGCATTACTAATAGTATTCATAATATTTGAGTTGCTGGGTACAAATGAGGTTTGGGCAAATTCAGTCATTTGAGTTTTCACCTTAGCATGGCAAATGCCACAATCTCATTTTCATTTTTTTACCCCACACTATCAGCCAAACAGGCTCCACAAAGCAGAAATCTTTAAGGTCTCAGCTTCAGTTTTCACCAGACAAAAGGTTACAATCTAGCCAAAGTTAAGCCTCTGTAGGTCCCACTAACATCAATGGGTGGGCTTGTTTAAATTCACCCAATGCAATCAGCAGTACTTAAGAGTTCTTCACTTGGGACTGAGTAATGCTTAAAGTTTTTAGCTCGAGTAGCTGCAGTTCAGAGCCAGCGGCAAGGGCAGACGCAAGGGGTGGCGGGGGGGGAGTAGCTAGCCAAGGCCCGAGACCTGGCAAAGAGCCCACTGCCAGTTGGAAACGCTGGAACAACCTAGCTCATGGTGGCAGGAGAAGAAACGGAGCATAAGAAAACCACCAGCTGAGCAGGAAAGGACCTTGTTCTGCTGCCTCCTCCTTGCTCTCTTCCTATTTCCAGGTCCCCCACTGACATGCAACCGTCTGGGGAAAATCTGAAGGAAATCTCTGATTCCCTGATAGGAGGTGTGCTGGACGGAGCAAAATTAGAAGAAGAAGGAGAGGAGACTGGATTTACACCCCATGGCCCTTCACTACCCAAGGGAGTCTCAGAGCGGCTAACAAGCTCCTTCCCCTTCCCCTCCCCACAACAGACACCCCCTGTGAGGTAGGCGGGGCTGAGAGAGCTCTTGACAGAAGCTGCTCTTTTTCAAGGACAGCTCTTACCAGAACTATGGCTTGCCCAAGGTCATCCAGCAGGTGCAAGTGGAGGAGTGGGGAATCAAACCCGGTTCTCCCAGATTAGAGTCCGCGCACTCAACCACCACACCAGACTGGCTCTTAGACTGTTTCCCGCTTGTTTTAGGTTCTCTGACAAGGCTGATGCTAAAATGAGCATGGGGGAGTTGCCCTTGATTCCCTTTAGAGCAAACACCCTGGGGCTGCAGGATGGATGGCAGTGCCGGAGTGGCCCCATGGCCACCCTATGCCCAAGGGGCCTGTAAGAGCCTGCTGGCAGTTTTGCGTAGTGCTGGAGAAACTTTGTTGTGGATCCAGAAGTCCCTGGTTCATACCTTGCCTCTGCCATCAACTCCCTAGGTAACTGTAGGAGTCTGTCTCTCTCTCTCTCTCTCTCTCTGTCATCTAGCACCTGTAATACAGGAATGATAATGAGGACTGTTGTAAAGACTGAATAGTGCTTTGGACACATGAACATGACGTCATATATATGCTTCAGGATTATTAGTGGCAAAGGAAAGGTGGAGAGCAAGGGTGATTTCCCACAAGCCCTGCTCCGCGCTCACTCTTCTCTTTGGCCCGATGGTACGCGTCAATTTCACACAAGCTGCTGCGCGACCGCACAGCTTCGTGCGATTTCCCCCGCGTCTACTCAATCCTGTTTTTTGAGGATTGAGTAGACGCGGGGAAAATCGCACAAAGCTGCGGGGCAAAACGCATCAGCTTGTGTGAAATTGACACGTACCATCAGGGCAAAAGGGAAGAGCGAGCGCGGGAGCAGCGCTTGTGGGAAATCACCCCAAGAGTGTGGCCTAGAAAGGCACAAACTGTATTAGCCAATCAAAGAATCCTCACTTGTAAGCACTCCAAGTGTTAAGCCAACCTGCTGAGTTTTGAAGGAAGCTTTTTTGTTTTGAACATTTGGAGTTGACCCTTCTGAAGTTCTTCAGTTTCAGAGTTAACTTGAGCTTTCTAGAATGAAGCAGAAGAGAAAGTAAACAAGCTGGTAATAAAATTCAGAGAAGACACTCAATCCAGAAGCATTTGTAAACAAGCAAAATCTGGGTGGGCAGAAATGCTGATAGCTCCTGAAGAAGAAGCAGCAGCAGCAGCAGCAGCAGTGTCAACACCACACAATTTAGCATGGAAATTGAAAGAGGAACCTTAAAGACCGATGTTGCCTGTGGGATATAGGGTTCCCAAGTACTTACCGCGATCCGGCGGGGGACACATGCTCCCAGGCCGGAACATTCCTCCCTGTAACGCACCATGCCATCGCCAGCAAGTGACGCTGGGCAACGCTCTGACAATGGTACCATCGAGTTTCCAGCCCCATTGCCAGAGCATCACCCAGCGTCACTTCCCGGCGATGGCATGGTGCGGCGTGTCTGTTGTCCGCGCGGGAATGGTCCTGGGAAGACGTATGTGTCCCCCGCCGAATCACGGTAAGTACTTGGTAAGCCTGGTGGGATACAATGCCAGAAAGCAGCTGTTCCTTGACACACTCCGGAAGCCATGTCTCAGGGATGTGCTCTTGAACACAGAACGTGCTACAGAAATTCAGAAAAAGCAGGTGCCCCATTCAGCAGAAAGGAGGGGAGGGAAATGAATGTTCTATTGCTGCCCAGAGAACACCAGTTTAAATGACAGACAGAGCAGGGCAGAATTAATCTGTCTCAGGAAAGTCTGTTCCTTTGTCTTATCCTCTGTTTTCTCCCTATTTCACCCAGAAGTATGTAAATTAAGGGTCAAATACACTATATGCTACAGTGATGGACGGGTCTGAACAGAAAGCTAAGTTCTTCATGGAGGTTGTGAAAAGCTTGAAAAACATCTAGGTAATGTTTGCTGGAGGCTGAGAAGGAAGCCAAAGATGACCACCTGAGAGAGTGGCCACTGCCTTCCGCTCAGCTCTCCCGCCTTCTGCAGCACCTGCCCCAACAGATCCCCTCCTGCCTGCAAATGTTTCCCTTGTTGCCTCCCCTCCCCCACTAACCAAACAGTGATCCCCGACATGGTACCTAGTGGGGTTCCCGGTGCCTACATCCTTCTTCTTCAAAGCATCCCTTCCCCAAAGCAAATGGTCCGTCCTGGCTTTCTTCTGCCTCATTAGAGCAGTGGGCACTTCAGAACAGCCCCGCAAGAACCACCTGTCTCCTTCACAGTTAGGATGCTTGACGTGGAACCTCTGATCATTTTGTGACTGGACCCTAACCCCCGTGGCAGCTATTTTGTGGTGGCACCCACTACTACTTGCTCTCAAAATGTCAACAGGCTCAACACGGTTGGGGACCCTTCCCACATGGGGATCTCTGTGTCCCATGAAAGAGAGGATTTGTGTAGGGGCAGCTTTTCCACCTCTGCAAATCCCAGTCAAATAATTCTAGACAACTATAAAAGATACAAGAGTCTTTCCATCTCCTATCTGTAAGGCATTTGTGAGGGGGAAAGAATGTTAAAACAATGTTGTAAAATGTTGTTCCAAGCCTAGAATTTTGGATTCAGAGGAGCTGAGAGTTCTAGCCCCAGGTACGTGTGTGATGCGCCCCAGGAATGACCTCCCCCAGAGTTTTATTTTCAGAACCACGTGAGAAGGATGTCTCAGAACTATTTGTTACTTACTTACCGTATGTAGCACTGTCCTAGGTATGTGGCAACTTAAGAACAATGGAAACAGCAACAAAGATCCCAGCATCCAAGAAGCTTACAAGTCTAAACTTTGACAGTGGGGGGAAAGGAGAGCTAACGGACAAGAAGAAAGATTTATTTCTGTTATAGTTTGTAGTTTTAGTAAAAATACAATAAAAAAATTCCCCATTGGGGAGCAAAAAAAGAAGAAGAAAGAGCATTCTCAATAGAAAGAGGGACTTCCCCCGCCTTACTACTTTTGTAAGCACACAGCTGGAAGAGTCAACTTATCGCATATCTTGGTGCATTAAAATTAATGGTGCATGAATACAATTTGTACAACCACTCTGCTTAGGATAGTTTTCCTTCTCCAGCTCCAGCCAGATGCAAGCAGGCATGTCATGAATTGGTCAGGTAAACTATGCCTTAAGAACAAAATTAACAACTTTCCAGGGCAACAGGCCCTCCAAGTGTAGCTCAAACAGCAGCATGCAAGAACAAAAGTCCAATCTGGCTTCAGAGCAAAAGGTTCGAGCGCCCTTTTGGCCATGGCCACGTGATGCCAGGAGGGTGGGGATCCAGCCAAGACAGCGCTGGCCTCGAGAAAGCAACCCCGAGGAAGGGGAGAACAGGGACTTCGATGGGAAGGAGTCCTCCAAGAGTCCACTCCTGTCCAGCACCAGAGGCACAAGGACACAGCTGGGAGCTGCTTCCAGAGGACTAAGAGGCAGCTGGCTTCTTGACAGTGGAAACAAGCAGCTGGGCATGGCCACCCCAGAGCACAGCTGGCTCTAGAGAGGCAATTCTCTCACAGACGCATCCTGGTGACTGGCTAGCAAGGCTGGATGCCCCTACAAATAGGTAGGGCCGTTGCTTCGGGAAACAGATGTGGGCATGTTACAGGAAAACGGACTAGACAGTGTTTAGTCATTGAACTCAGCGGTGTCAAACTCATTTGTTACGAGGGCCGGATCTGGCATAAATGTCACTTGGTCGGGCCGGGCCATGTGAGCCATAAATGTAATGCCAGTTACAGGAGATATAAACTCTATAAAGGACACAGGCAAACCCAATTAACAACATTATTTTTAACTCAAAACATGAACAAAAGCAATTGATTCCTAGCAGTGAAAGCAATTGATTTACTGGGGAACCCACGAAAGCCCCAATTAATGTATTTAATCACACACAAGACTAGGTTTCCCCCCCAAGGGATAACCTAAGAAGGGGAGAACCTGACATTTCCATACATACCAGAGTTGCCGAGCCCGTTCCGGCCCCTGGGCCTTATGTTCAACACCCCTGATTTAACTGCTGAGAGGAGGGGCACAATTTAGATTGTCTGCCTTGTACACCCAAAACTGTCTTTGGCACCCATGCGGGTGTGATAGACTGTTATTGGATACATGAGCACATGAAGCTGCTTTACACTGCTAGGACAGACCATTGCATGAAGGTAAAGGAGGTGCTGGGGAGGAGGGGGGGGACTTCTGCATGCGAACCAGGGGTTCTGCCATTAAGCCACAGGACCCCCCCACCCCCACCCCCCCCGTCAGGCAGGATGGTGCTTTGATAGCACTGGACACACGCAGTGGCCCGCAGGGTTTAGCCCCGGGGAAGGTGGCCTCGAGAACGTGACAGAACGTCTTTCCTGGGGCCCGACAGGCATCGGTGAGAGTTCAAGTCTAGGAAGTCCGGCGGCTGCTTCCAGCCCGGTCTTCCTCACGGTCTCTTCCTTCTGAACCCCGCGGCCGCCCTGGGCCCCGGGAAGCAGCCGCGCCACACATCCCCCCCCCAGGAGACCCGCCTGACACGGAAGGTGGGGAGAGGGCCCGAAATTTGGGGGGGGGGGGGGGGGGGGGGGGGGGG
>NW_015164775.1:97637-103230 GCF_001447785.1 Gekko japonicus
CCACACGGCCGGCCGGCGGGCAGCAATGCAATGGAGTCGCCGCGCCTCCGCGCCCCCGCGCCCCTTCCCGAGGGGTCGCCGCTCTCCCCCAGCGGCGGATAAGGTTACCCGGCCCGCCTCTCGCCAAGTTCAGCGGAGCCGCCCGGGGCGGCCGCGCTTTGCCAGCAGCCGAACCTGATCGGGGCCGGGGGGCCGGCGGGTGGCTGTGCGGGCGGGCAGGAAGTGGGCGCGCGTGTGCGTTGCGTGTGTGTGTGTGCGGGTGCCTTACTTTATACGGGCATCGCTGTGGACATGGTTGTGGATTAAACAAAAGGACAGAGAAAAACAGGAGCAAAGGGTCAGAAAAAAGCAAGCAAGGGGCGGGATACAAATCGGATTATAAATAAAGAAATAAGTAACTTTTTATGATGGAGGACTTCCTATTTTAGCACCCAAGGCACACTTCTCCCCCCCACCCTCTTTTTTAACACTTCACATTCCGAGTTCTCTTTACCTTTGCACGAACAAGCCTGAGAGGCAAAGCCTGCCATCCATTGTAGCTGGAGTGCAGAGTTCAAATCCTGCCTTTCAGCCATAAATTCGCGCTGAATATTTCGCCTTGAACATTTTTTGTCTCTTCAATTCCCCATAAGTAAAATAAACTTCACTTATCTCTCGTGAAATACAAGGCATTGCTTTTTTAAACTGAAGTTATTATATTTAAACTGAGGTTGTTATTGTTAGCTCTTAGTAGGAAGTCATAAAGTAGGAAGTCAAAAGGTAACCAGAAAAACGGACAAGTTTGGCCTTGGAGAACAAAATGAAGCCATGCAAAGGCTAACAGGTTTTGTCAAGAGAACACGCTGGTCATAGCGAACACCCTCTTCCAATGACCTAAGAGGCAACTCTACACATGGACATCACCAGATGGGCAACACCAAAATCAGATAGTTTATATCCTTTGCAGTCAAAGATGGAGAAGCTCTATACAGTCAGTAAAAACGAGATCTGGAGCTGACTGTGGCTCAGATCATGAGCTACTCATTGCAAAATTCAGGCTTGAACTGAAGAAAGTTGGGGAAAGCACTAGGCCATTCAGGTTTGACCTAGATTGCATCCCTGATGAATATACATTAGAGGTGAAGAATAGGTTTAAGGGACTAGATTTGATAGACAGAGTGCCTGAAGAACTATGGATGGAGGTTTGTGAGATTGTACAGGAGACAGCAATCACCACCATCCCAAAGAAAAAGAAATGCAAGAAAGCAAAGTGGCTGTCTGATGAGACTTTACAAATAGCAGAGGAAAGAAGGAAAGAGAAAGGCAAAGGTGAAAAGGAAAGATTTACTCAACTGAATTCAGATTTCCAGAGAACAGCAAGGAGAGATAAGGAGGCCTTCCTGAATGAACGGTGCAAAGTAATAGAAGAAAACAATAGAATGGGAAGGACTAGAGATCTCTTCAAGAAAATTGGAGAAATCAAGGGAGCATTCCATGCAAAGCTGGCCATGATAAAGGACAAAAACGGTAGAAGCAGAAGAGATTAGGAAAAGATGGCAAGAATACACAGAAGAACTATACAAGAAAGACCTCGATGTCCTTGACAACCACGACGGTATAATCACTGACCTCGAGCCAGACATCCTGGAATGTGAAGTTAAATGGGCCTTAGAAAGCATTACTAACAACAAAGCTAGTGGAGGTGATGGTATCCCAGCTGAGCTATTCAAAGTCTTAAAAGATGATGCTGTTAAAGTGCTGCACGCAATTTGCCAAAAAATTTGGAAAATGCAACAGTGGCCACAGGATTGGAAAAGATCAGTATACATTCCAATCCCAAAGAAGGGCAACGCCAAGGAATGTTCAAACTATCGCACAATTGCACTCATATCACACGCTAGCAAGGTCATGCTCAAGATCCTACAAGCTAGGCTTCAACAGTACGTGGATAGAGAACTACCAGAAGTACAAGCTGGGTTTCGAAGAGGTAGAGGAACGAGAGATCATATTGCCAACATTCGCTGGATTATGGAAAAAGCAAGAGAGTACCAGAAAAATATCTACTTCTGCTTCATTGACTATGCTAAAGCCTTTGACTGTGTGGATCACAACAAACTATGGCAGGTCCTTAAAGAGATGGGAGTACCAGACCACCTCACATGTCTCTTGAGAAACCTGTATAAGGGCCAAGAAGCGACAGTTAGAACCGGATATGGAACAACTGATTGGTTCAGCATAGGAAAAGGAGTACGACAAGGATGTATACTGTCACCTTGCTTATTTAATATATATGCAGAGTACATCATGCGAAATGCTGGCCTGGATGAATCACAAGCGGGTGAGATGGTTAGACAGTGTCATCGAGGCAACAAACATGAAATTAAGCAGACTCCGGAGGACAACAGAAGGGCCTGTCGTGATGTGGTCCATGGGGTCGTGAAGAGTCAGACTCAACTGTGCAACTGAACAAAAACAAAAGCTAGTTCTTCATTCTCCAACTTCAATCACTGCAAACAGAAGACTAGGAATAGGGAACCAACTTCAGCCTCACAGGCATATCCAGTAGGGTTCTTCTTAAGAAGCCCCCACATGGCAGTTGTCATTTAATAAAATATGATCCTCAAGATCAAGCACAACAAAATATGGGAAACCCCAAAATACTCGAGTATCTTTCCTGTTATAGCCCCGCCCCCTTACAACCCCCAATTTGAACTCCGGAACTGTTTTACTGGGAAGAAAGGGAGGCTGTGGAGTTCACCATTCTGAATCCATCACTTCATAAAAACCCATATGGAGTTCTAGGCCCTGAGCTCACAGCTGCCGAGCACCGTGTAGCACAATATGCCGTATCTCTGGACCCTTTCTGTCAGGCTCAGGTAGAGCCCTGTTTTCCCCTGACTGATCTTTAAGGCGAAGTCCTTGTGCTCTCCCCAGGGTGCATCTGTGCAAACCAATTCCTTTGGAAGTACCTCTTGCTAACCTCCTCCCGGATCATCAATGATTCATCCACTGCTACATTTTGAATGCGCCTTTCTAGCCCAACACAGGCCTAGATTGTTGTTGCTGGCACACTTTCATTTAGTTTGGGTTTTGTTTTGTTTCTGGCCTCCTCCCAGTGTACGCTGTGCTATCCCACCCACAGAAATTCATGATCTGCTTCTCCATTCCACTTTGTGTCACTCCGCCCTCACCCACAAAATGGGTTTCCCTTTTGCCAAGGCAAGAGGACACATCTGCTGACTTCCCGTGACTGAAGGGAACCCTCCACATTTGGAGAGACTAAACCTCTGCACCCCAGAGCCAGGAGGCAACAACAGGGGAAGGTTTTGGTCTGTATGTCTTATTGTCGGCCCTACCGAGGAACTGGCTGGCCATTGTGTGACAAAAACTGGAAAAAAGGGGGGGACGACTCAACCCAGGATATGACTACGAACCAAAAAGGGCTAAGCTAAACCATATATATAAAAGTACAAATATTTATTAAGGTGTGCACATGTTAAATGGAGCTGTGGTGGCTCACAAGGATGAGACTTTTCCAATTTTTATGATACAGGATCACATTATTAGATGTCAGATTCTTCTGTTTTCTATGTGAGTGTTTGTTATTAGGTTTTACATTGTGATCCTGGTTTGTTTTTTCATCAAGGTAAGCTAAGCACATTTATTTGTTTATTTACATCATTTATACCATTCCTGTCTCCCCAATGGAGATCCAAAGCAGCCTACACCACACTCTTTTCCATTTAAATCCCATTTATTGGGGGGGGGGGAGTTAAGCATACATGCAAAAATTCCTCAGCAACGTATAAGAATATTGTCCTGTGCATACTTACCTGGGAGAAAGCTGCACTGAACTCAGTAGGACTTGAACATAGCACAGCATATATAATTGTACAAGTCTTTATCTGTGGCTGAATCCTACATGCATTTCTGCTCTTACAGCCCAAAATGCCTGCCCTTTTTCTTTGCAGTGACATTGCACTACAAAAGGCCTCAGGCAGTGACCCAATACAACCTCTTTTGGCTTCTTAGCAAGCACTGCAGACTTCTAGTTTAATTTTGACAATCACTTAGCATATTGTCTTGGTTTTTCTTTTTGTTGTGGCAGACTTCAGTCCAATGCTACCTTCTTTGCTGTCTGCCAGCACGTCCTTTTGTCAACGTCATTTCCCATTTTCATTCTGTTCTCTATGAAATTGGAAGTCCTGGTTTGGTATTCCTAAGGCTGTAGACAAACATGTTCTAATCTCCATCATGAACATTCATGAAAACTCTAAATAGCACAGGCATGACCCAGGACAGAGCCACTCCCTCTTCCCACTTCGTCAATGATTCATTCCCTGCCAAAGTTTGAGCACATTTTCCTAACCCGAGAACTCCTCGTCTTATGGCAGACAACACCTTTCTCATTCACGTTTTTCCCAATTTATTTTTGACCTCACGTGGAACAGTGCCAGCAGAGAAATGCCTTGAGCTTGTTTATGCAGCTCTGAAGCACAGCTCGCTCCAAGGAGCTTCAATGGGCTGCGCACAGCGGTCGTTTTGTAGAAAAAGAGCTAGAGAGACCATAGTGCTGATTTCCTCTCATCCCTTAGGGGCTACGGCTCACTGGAAGAGCCATTTGTGGTTCAGTCGCACAGCCACTGTGATTCACTGCTCTTGGCAGGCAGAAGGCCCCAGACTCAATCCCTGGTGGCATCTCCAGGGCAATGGGCAACGCTCCCTCTAAGCTGTGGAGTCTTCTGAGCAAAAATTCTACTTTGTGAGCTGCTGGCATTAAAGCTGTGAGCGAGCCATTTGGCTGCTGCATAAATTAGTTTGCTCTGGAACCATCCTTCCTGAGCTAAGGCAAACAATGAGTGAGCCGGAGGCTAAAAAACTGTGAGCTAGCTCACACTCACTCAGCTTAGAGGGAACACTAGTAATGGGTAATATGCAAGACCCTGGAGCTTGAGACACTGGAAAGCCATTGCCAGTCTGAGTAGACAATACTAACCTCCTGAGTAGGCTTTGTGTCTGATCAAGGAAATATTAATGGACTGTCTTGCTTCTTGTGTAAAAGCTGAGTTGTAAATATGAGGGAAAGAATTTCTCAGGAAGATCTATTATGAATAAATTCTGAGGAAGATCCACTATGAAACAGGCTTCCATCTAGATGCTCATCAATCTACTACAGAAGCTGTTCTACAATATCACAAGGATGAGACTTTTCCAATTTTTATGATACAGGATCACATTATTAGATGTCAGATTCTTCTGTTTTCTATGTGAGTGTTTGTTATTAGGTTTTACATTGTGATCCTGGTTTGTTTTTTCATCAAGGTAAGCTAAGCACATTTATTTGTTTATTTACATCATTTATACCATTCCTGTCTCCCCAATGGAGATCCAAAGCAGCCTACACCACACTCTTTTCCATTTAAATCCCATTTATTGGGGGGGGGGGAGGTAAGCATACATGCAACAATTCCTCAGCAACGTATAAGAATATTGTCCTGTGCATACTTACCTGGGAGAAAGCTGCACTGAACTCAGTAGGACTTGAACATAGCACAGCATATATAATTGTACAAGTCTTTATCTGTGGCTGAATCCTACATGCATTTCTGCTCTT
>NW_015164775.1:103692-123615 GCF_001447785.1 Gekko japonicus
CCGGAAGTGTGTCATAAGGCCACACACCCTGCCCCCAACGTTCCTGGCCGCTGCCACCAGCCTTGCAGCTCCACTGCCGAGCCCCATGAGGGGCCCGGCGGTGGACCTGCAAGGCCAGCGGGAGTGCAAGGAAGCCTCGCAAAGGCCCTCCCTGGACCCAGGCAGGCAGGGGTGGGGAGAGGCAGGGAGGAAGCAACTTACCCTCCCTCTTCTCCTGCCTCCTCCTGGCTGAATGAGGGCCGGAAGCAGGGCGGCCGGAAGCAGGGGGCGGGGCTTCGTCATGTGCCCCGCCCCCGTACCTCACCCGGGGGAACTGCAATCCCCCCCGAAATGACCTCTGGCTGCGCATTCCATTCAGCCTGCGATTCCTCTATTCAGTCCTTCTCCAACAGTCTTTGGATACGCACCATTCCAAATGCCTTCCTCCCACAGAAGGAAATGCTACGGGACATGATACTAGCATGAAAGGTAAAACGATTGTTAGGAATAACCTTTTGCGTCAAGTGATTATGAGTTAGCCCAGTCTAATTTAACTGGAACCAGAAATGCAGCTAAGCAATTTGATTTTTGGAAGGTGCAGAGATGCAGAGAGGCACAGGAGGCTAATTAGCAGGGTGAGCAGGACTACAGGACAGAAAAGCATGAGTAGGGCTGTAAGAGTAGTATTAGAGTAGACCCTATATTGTGATTAGATTAGGAACAGTCAGCAGTTAGTGATAAATGGGATGCCTTCCATCAAACAGTAGCAGTACGCAGTAGGCCTTGGTACCTGCCAACTAAACTGGTGAATCTGTGCTCGAGTCGAGTGCGGCTGACGAAGATCACCGGGTGTAGAAATGGCCGGGAAGGGAATTCCAGTGCTCTTGGGGAGGGGAAGGTATAGCGGTGGGACCAGGCAGAGACGGAAGGGAAGGGGGCAGAGAAATGGAGAAGCTCGGCCACCTTCCAGCCTGCGTCCCATCCCAAAGGTGGCAGGGAACGGGACAAGGATTAAAAAACTCCTCTCCAACATTGGTGTTGTGCAACGCCAGGTCCATAAATAATAAGACCTCAGTCCTGCAGGACTTCCCACTGGAGCAGGATGCGGACCTGGCGTGCGTGACTGAGACTTGGGCACAAGACGGGGAGACGGTTGCCCTCTCCTAGATGGCTCCTCCTGGGTTCCCGGTCCTTCATCAATCTCGGACTACAGGAGGAGTGGCTCTATTCATTCGGGAGGGTTACTCCTTCAGGGCACTCCCAGCGGTCAGGCTCACAGGCATGGAGTGTGCCGGCTTTGTGTGGGAAGATGAGGAGAATTTGGCTGTCTGGCTAGTGTGCCGTCCGCCCAACGCACCGGTGGACAGCCTGCCATCTCTGGTGGAGGCCGTGTCGGGCTGGGTGTTGGAACACCCTAGACTGTTAGTCTTGGGTGATTTCAACGTCCATGCCGATGATGCGACCTCCTCCCTGGCGGTGGACCTGGCATCGTCCATGGTGGCGCTGGGACTCTCCCAATTCGTAACGGCCCCCACTCATCAGGCTGGTCACACGCTTGATTTGATCTTCGCGGCGGGGGTTACACTGGACCAGATTACTGCTACGGCAGTTCCATGGCTGGACCACCATGCCCTGAGGGCCGAGTGAATTTGTCACCCCAACCCTGTTTGGGCGGTGAGTGGATTTTGGCTCGCCCGTGGAGCCAAATGGACCCATTGCGGCTTCAGATGGCTCTTTGGGATCCATTGCCCCCTGGCGGCTCGTTGGATGAGCTGGTCGAGGACTGGCATAGCCGACTCTTTGCTAGGGAATTGGAAATAGGCTGTGAGGCTTTCAAGAGCTATTTTGCAGATAAAGTCTTGCTCCTTCGCCGTGACCTCCCGGCCACATTTGAGATAGTGAGTGAACTTGAGGCTCTGGATTATTTTGGTCTACTCAGCCTAGAGGAAGTTGACAGACTGATCTCAATGGTATGCCCAACCACATGCAGCCTTGATCCGTGCCCCTCCTGGCTAATTAAAGCTGGCAGCGGGGGTGGGTGGGTTTCGAGGCACCCTTCAGGACATTATCAATCGGTCCCTCTCTGAGGGCCTGTTCCCAGGGGCTCTCAAGGAAGCGATGGTCCGCCCTATCTTTAAAAAACCATCTCTGGACCCGGCCGAATTGGTCAACTATCGGCTGGTTTCCAATTTGCCCTATCTGGGCAAATTAAGAGAGAGGGCGGTGGCGATACAGTTGCAGAGCTTTCTGGATGACACTTCCATGCTGGATCCCTTCCAGTCTGGCTTCCGCCCGGGTCACGGGACAGAGACAGCCCTGGTCGCCCTCACGGATGACCTCCAGAGGCATCTGGATCGGGGCGGGATGGCGGTGCTGCTGTTGTTGGATCTGTTGGCGGTGTTCGACATGGTCGATCATCAGCTGCTCGCCCGCCGCCTCCCCAACATGGGGATTTGGGAGCTGGCCCTGCAATGGCTTGTCTCCTTTCTCCAGGGTTGGGGACAAAGGATGACACTTGGGGAGACGCTGTCCCGAAGGCATCCACTAGACTGTGGAGTGCCGCAAGAGGCAGTGCTCTCCCCAATGCTATTTAACATCTACATGCGCCCCCTTGCCCAGATTGCCTGGATGCATGGGCTTGGGTGTCACCAATATGCAGATGACACCCAGCTCTATCTGTTGTTGGGTGGTCAGTCTGGCTCTACCCTGGATGACCTGGACCGGGCGTTGCAGGATGTGGCGGGATGGCTTAGGTTGAGTCGACTGAAATTGAATCCGACAAAGACGGAGGTCCTGTGCCTGAATCGGAGTGGCTCGGGGTTAGGGGCCCCACTTCTGGCCTTCGGTGGGGCGCCACTGGTGCCCGTGCTGAGGGTCAAGAGTTTGGGAGTGCTCTTGGATGCTTCCCTTACAATGGATGCCCAGGTAGCAGCCACTGCCAAGACAGCCTTTTACCATCATCGGCTGATCAGGCAGTTGGTCCCCTTCTTCGAATGCAACGATCTGGTTTCAATGATCCATGCTATGGTCACCTCGAGGTTGGACTACTGTAATGCTCTCTACATAGGGCTGCCCTTGGGGCAACTCTGGAAGCTGCAGCTGATGCAGAACGCAGCGGCCAGGCTGTTGATGGGCCTCCCCATGCAGGAGCACATCCAGCCTGTGCTAAAGTCGTTGCACTGGTTACTAATAGCATTCTGGATTTGCTTCAAGGTGCTGGTGTTGCCCTCCCAGGCTTAGGGACGCCAGGCTGGCAGCAACTAGGACCAGGGCAGTCTCCCTGGTGGCGCCAATGCTCTGGAACGAGCTCCCTAGTGAGATCAGGACTCTGCGGGACCTCCAGCAATTTCGCAGAGACGTGAAAACAGAGCTGTTTCGTTGGGCGTTCCAGTAATAATTGACTCCATCGTCGTGCCGCACTTGCACTTTATTATATGATGCCGTTGTATTTAAATAGTTTGATTGTATTTATTGGAATTTTATGGAATTGTACTTTACGTTGTATTTTGCTGGTTTCAAAATTCTATGTAAGCCGCCATGAGCTGCTTCGGTGGGAGGGTGGGTTAGAAATATAATAAATAAATAAATAAAATAAATAAATCTAAATTGTTTTGATCAGCAGTTCATCGATTGCAGTTGCATGCAACGGGAATGCCAAGCAAGGTGAAGAAGCCTGGAGGATATTGCTCTAGGCCCAACTGGAGGTATAAGAATCAGGCGAGCCTCTCTGAGCCTTAAGGGGCAACATCTGCTTTGGTGGGACAAGGGCAGGTTTGCTTTGCTGCACCTTAAGCAGCCGTCTACGCCTGGAAAGGGCAGAAACAGCCAGCCTCGCCCCATTAACCCAAGGAACCCCTCCAACAGAATTACGGCCTGGTGGGAAGGATAAGCGTTGGTGGGAGGCGGCAGCACCAGCAGCACAGAACTGAATCCCTGCAAGCAACACCAGCAGGAGAGCTGTTGAGCCAGCAGTTATTTGTGATCCCACGAGACTCGTTCAGTTGGGCTGCAAAGCAGGCCATGAGGGGAGAAATGGACGGAAAGGAATTTGATTAAGGAAAACATGCAAGAGGCAGAAATTAGCTGAGAGGCTTGGAAATAACTCCAGATATTGCTGACTGGTGGCCTGACCGGTGATTTTTGGCAAGATTCTTCCTTTTTCTTCCCCCTTTTGTAGAAATAGATGTGGCAGAGAGTTCCACAAATAGCCCACAGGCTATTCAGATTTACCTCAAGGAACCCTGGGGCTCTGTACAGTTCATGAGCGGCTGCGCCATGACAGGATGCCTAGTGGCTAGAAAGCCAACTCACCCAGGACTCAGGATACTGCCCTAGAACATGCAGACAATTTAGTCGCAGTGTTCGCCTCGGGTGAAGGGCATGCCCCCTCTCTGCAAGCCCTCGTCTAGAACACACCTCAGAAGCTGTTTGTCACTTGCAGCGGTTCCATGAAACGTTCTCAGAATGCACTGAGGCAGGAAGCATTCTCCCCCAAGGTATAAAGTCTAAAAAGCACTGCTGTAGAAAATCTTGAGAACAAATCATATGCAGTAGGACTGACATGCAAAAACACACCTGTCCTTAATTGTGCCTGAAGTTTCTGCTGCCCTTTCCAGCCACAACGGGATGAACTCAGAGTTCTGGAGTCCATGAAAGAAACCGCAGCACAGCCTCCTGGCCTGAACAGGAGGCAAAGCCACAAGGGTTGCCAAATAACTTCCAGCATGTGGTTTTAAATAACTTCTAATTGCCTTAAGCATCTCTAATTGAATAAGTCACCCTTTGGCTAAGCACAGCTGCTCTTTAATTAGAAAATACAAAACGGGGCTAAAAGAGATCAAAGGGCCCAATTATAAACCATACTCATTAAAAAAAAACCAACCCAAATTTAACAGTGCTGGAAAGTTGTTGCTCATACTGGAAAGCATTTCACAAGCCCAACTCTAAGCCCCCTGCTGGCCACCTAAAATATAACAATGTTTTTAACCAACAGATTTGAGGAGTCACAGTGGAATAAGCGAATAGGACATTCCTTCTTTAGTACAACAGCATAACTTGGATTGCCAACAGGCCTGGGGGAAAATGTCCTGTCACTTTAATTGAGGCATAATAGAGTAGCATTTACCTCTATGTTATGAAAAGCTCTGGTGGCCTGTTTTCATACATTCCGCCACTATCGAAAGGGCAGGGTCATTCTTCTCCAGGCCTGTTGGCAACCCTAAATAGGAACCCTGTGGCAGTTTAATTCTAACATTAGCATCTAACGAGTTAAGCCCTGAACCAGAAAAGTTTATGCTGGAATGTTGCTGTTTTTTAAGGTGCCACAAGACTGTTTATTTTTCCCATAACAGAGTAATACAACTACCCCTGTCCCCCACCTCTATTTGGAACTGTTAAGGGCTTGAGGTAGCCAATTTCCCTGTTCCCATGTCTTCCTTCCTTGAACTGCATTCAACTGCCCTGAGCAGATTTAGTCCTCATCCAGTCACTTTTCTGACATTTTTCTTTTTTAAAGTATACAGAAAAGCTTATTTGTAAGTGGCCTTGATTGCTGCCTTATTGTTAAACTAGTAGCAAAGCCCATGGTAAAAGGAATACAACGAGCGCTATCAAGATTGGCGAGGCTTTTAAAGGTGCCACAAGCCTTTTGTCGCACCTGGACTCAGTGCATCACCACCGAAAGGGCAGCAAAGTTTACCTTCCCAATGTGAAGGGGGCACTCAGTGTCTTTTATCCACCCCCCTCCCTCCCTCGAGAGTGGCGGCCGGAGGGGGGGAGTGCGTGCTCAGCAGCATCTCCATGAGAAGCAGTGGGGGGGAGCAGGTGTGGGGAGAAGCCTTTGTGCCCCGCCTGTTCTTTAAGAACATAAGAACATAAGAGACGCCAATGTTGGATCAGGCCAAAGGCCCATCCAGTCCAGCACTCTGTGTCACACAGTGGCCAGAAATACCAGGTGCCATCAGGAGGTCCAGCAGTGGGGCCAGGACACTAGAAGCCCTCCCACTGTTGACCCCCCCCCAAGCACCAAGAAGACAGAGCATCACTTGCCCCAGAGCCCCTAGCTATACCTTGTGGCTAATAGCCACTGATGGACCTCTGCTCCATATGCTTATCTAATTCCCTTTTGAAGCCGTCCATGCTTGTAGCACCCACCACTTCCTGTGGCAGTGAATTCCATGTGTTAATCACTCTTTGGGTGAAGAAGTACTTCCTTTTATCCGTTCTAACCCGACCGCTCAGCAATTTCATGGAGTGCCCACGGGTTCTTGTATTGTGAGAAAGGGAGAAAAGTACCTCTTTCTTTACCTGCTCTTTCCCATGCATAATCTTATAAACCTCGATCATGTCACCCCTCAGTCGTCTTTTCTCCAAGCTAAAGAGCCCTAAGCGCTTTAACCTTTCCTCATAGGGAAAGTGTTCCAACCCTTTTATCATTCGAGTTGCCCTTTTCTGCACTTTTTCCAAAGCTATAATATCCTTTTTAAGGTGTGGTGCCCAGAACTGCACACAGTATTCCAAATGAGGTCTCACCATTGATTTATATAGGGGCATTATTATATTGGCTGATCTGTTTTCAATACGCTTCCTAATAACCCCCAGCATAGCATTGGCCTTCTTTATTGCAGTCACACACTGTCTCAACATTTTCAGTGAGTTATCCACTACAACTCCAAGATCTCTCTCTTGATCAGTCTCTGCCAGTTCAGACCCCATCAATGTGTATTTATATTTAGGATTTTTGGCTCCAATGTGCATCACCTTGCACTTGGCCACATTGAACCCCATTTGCCATGTTGACACCCAATTCAGCAGTCTGTCTTTCTAATCTCCCTTACAAATTCCTTTGTGAGAGAACGGCTGCTCTTAGGTCAGCAACTGAATGTCCTGGAAGGTTAAATTGTCCCCCCGCTGCTTTGAATGTTGTGGTTTCTGATGTCAGACCTATGTCCATCAATTCTTTGTTGAAGGGACTGGCCTGTTTGTCCAGTGTAGAGGATGGAAGGTGTAGTGTATTCCAAAGCTGCCATGGAATGCAGAATGTATGTGAAACATCTCATAGACTTGTAATGTTAAGCTTCATCCTGGGCTAGGATCCAAAGTCATCCAATGGTATTTTTAGCCCAGGAAGTAACAAGCCAATCACTTCGCAGCAAGCTCCCTGAGCGGGAACGGCCATGATTGGTCCCTTATGTGAACAACCTTATTGGTTGGTATGTGTACAGTGGGTGTGGCTATATTAGCCGGGAATGTTTAAAAGCAGGACAGCTGTGATGTAAAGGCTGTTCTGGCAATCAGATGTTGATCCGTGTTGGAGTTGTGTTTGAGTTGAAGAATAAAGCTGTGTTCTTGCTGAATCATTCTCTGACTTCCTTTGTTAAGCGAGCGACTTAACAGAAGGGCATTGCTGACATGTAATGGCATAAATCACATTAGAGGATGAGCAAGAGTCGGAAGCTGAGAGGGTCTGGCTGATGTTGCTGGATCCAGTGCGGATGTCACGAAGTTGTTCAGGGTGGTGAGAACCAGGGATTGCTATATGCTCCTCATATTCCCTTTTTGCCTGCCTGACCTCAGACTTGCATTTTATTTGCCATAGCCTGTGTTCCGTTTTATCAGCCTCACTGTGACTAGCTTTCCACTGCTTAAAGGAATTCTTTTTACTTTTTACAGCCTCCATTACTCTGTTTGTTAACCATGCAGGCTTTTTCCTATACCTGTTTGTGCCTTTCCTAACCTGCGGAATATATATTTTTTGAGCTTCTAGGATCGTAGTTTTAAATAGATCCCAAGCTTCCCCAATTGTTTTGACCCTTTCTACTTTTCCTTTCAGTTTCCTCCCCACGTGTCCCCTCATATCAGAGAAATTACCCCTTTTAAAGTTAAAAATGGTTGTGTGAGTCTTTTTGGCCAATTCTCTATTTGTACAAATGATGAACTCAACAACATTATGATCACTGTTTCCAAGCGGTGCAATCACTTTTACATCTCTCACCAGGTCTTGAGTGTTACTTAGGACCAAATCAAGGATCGCCTCTCCCCTGGTAGGTTCCGTGACCATCTGCTCCATAGCACAGTCATTTAGAGTGTCTAGAAACTCAATCTCTTTTTCCCGGCTAGAACACATATTGACCCAATCAATGTGTGGGTAGTTAAAATCACCTATTATTACACAGTGTTTTTGTCTAGTTGCTATCTTTAAGGCATTCATCATTTTATAATCCTCCTCTATCTTTTGATCTGGTGGGCGATAACAAACTCCCAGTGTTAAGTTTCCTTTTGGCCCCCCTATTTCAACCCATAGAACTTCCAGAAGCGAATCCAATTCACTTAGCCTCTCAATCTTTCTAGACTTTATACCCTCTCTGACATACAGAGCTACCCCACCTCCAACCCTTCCCCCCCTATCCTTCCGATATAATATATAACCGGGAATCACTGTGTCCCACTGATTTTCCTCATCCCACCAAGTTTCAGAAATACCCACAATGTCTATTTTTCCCTCCGACACCAAGCACTCCAACTCCCCGATTTTACCTCGGACACTTCTAGCATTTGTATAGAAACAGCTGTAATTTCCCTTACAAGTTAAGCCTGCATCCTTCCTCTTGCTATCTCGAGTCGTTGTCCGGCAGTCCATGTCACCAGCCATGGCCTCTGTGGACAATTTCAATCCACCTCCCTGTAGAAAAGCAACCGGTACCCCCTCACCTCTCTCAGATGAGCCAACCCGAACCAGAGACTTTTCATCTCCTGTCGGCTTTCCCCCAATATTCAGTTTAAAAGCTGCTCTGCCACCTTTTTGATTTTAAGTGCCAGCAGCCTGGTTCCTTCTCGGGACAAGTGGAGACCGTCTCGCCTGTACAGCTCCCTCTTGTTCCAAAAAGTATCCCAGTGCCTAACAAACCTGAACCCTTCCCCCCTACACCATCGTCTCATCCACGCATTGAGACTCCTGATCTCTGCCTGTCTCTCCGGCCCTGCGCGTGGAACAGGTAACACTTCTGAGAAGGCTACCTTGGAGGTCCTGGACCTAAGTTTCCTGCCCAGCATCCTAAATTTCTCCTCCAGGACCTCACGACTGCATTTCCCCACATCGTTGGTGCCGACATGCACCACGACCACTGGCTCCTCCCCAGCACTATCTACCAGCCTATCTAAAACACGCGTAATGTCCGCTACCTTCGCACCAGGCAGGCAAGTCACCATACGGTCAGTACGCGGGTTCGCCACCCAGCTGTCTACCTGCCTAAGGATCGAATCACCCACTACCAAGAGCCCCCCTCCCACCCTGCTCAGGGATGGTTCCTTGGTGCAAAAGGAGAGCCGCTCACCAGCTGGGGAAGAGGTCCCTTCTGAGGGCACATTCCCCTTATCCTCAGCACGGTGCCCTGTTTCCCCTAGACCCTCATGCTCCCTGACAGCAGCGGGGCTGCCAGATCCAGAGTGGGACGTAGCTAACAAGTCCCCGAGAGTCTTTTCTGTGTGCCTAGCTGACTGTCTCTGCTTCTCCAGGTCAGCCACCTTGGCCTCAAGGGAGCACACACGTTCCCTGAGAACCAGGAGCTCCTTGCACCGAGCACACACCCAAGACTTCTGCCCAGTGGGCAGATAGTCATACATGTGACATTCTTTCTCAATGAACAGGTAGCCGCTGACTGACAGGCAGCCCCAGAGCCTCCCCAAGGTGCTCAGCCGCCTCAGTGAGGCAAGAGGGGGAGCTCCTCCAGCCACCGTGCCCGCATGCCTGGCAACCCCTTGGCGACTCCTGCCGGGGCTCCCTGAGCCTCTTGCCTGCAGTTTGTGCTCTGCTCACAGTGCTGCATGCAGCTCCCGTGGCACTTTAGGCACCAGCTCCTTCCCGCTCCTCCTCCCGTCGTCCAGCTTCCCAAGAGCTGCAGCTCCTTTCCTCTCAGCCAGATCCTCCCCACTGCTGCTATTGCTGATGCAAGGTGGGGGGAGCCTTTGAAAGGCAGTGGTCAGCCTGCTGAGCTCTCTCCCTGAGAAAATGCCGGCCTTGTGGCTGAGGGAGAGGGGGTGCAAGGGGCAGCGAAGGTGCTTCCTGTGCTTGCCACCACTCGCTAGGTCTGCCTCCTTTACCCATGCAGCCTTTCTGGCCAGTCATCAGGGTTGCCTTATGAAGTTTCCCGCCCCTTGGCATCCTTCCTCCTCTGTTTCCCTTTTGGGCCGTGGAGGGGTTGCTGCTCCCTCCGGGGGGGGGGGGGGGGGGGAACGCCCGGGGGGACAGAGGAGAAAAGGGAATCCCCGTCACTCATAATCAGCGGGGAGCTCTCCTGTACCACACCGGGCTGCCTCCTAAGCCTCCGCCCGGTGGAGCATCCATCCCCTTCGCTAGCTCCCTCCAGACTGAGGCCAAGACGCTGGCCAGAGGCTCTGTGGGCAAGACTGAGGCAACGCAGCAAGGCAATGCCGCCAGGGGATTGGCAGACCTTCCGAGTGGCAGCTGAGTGACCCAAATGCTGTGGGAGCATGTGGAACGTTCACCCCAAAACAGCATTATATATAAGGAGAGATGTCATGGTCTGAGGTCTGGTATTAGAGGCAACAAATTGGGAGCCTCCAACTCACAGGAGGATAAACAATTAGGAATCCCTCTCACAATAGCACAAGATTGCTGTGCGCTGTGAATCAATGATCTTCCTGCTCACCTATCTCCAAACCTCAGTTGCCAAGCCATGTAGCATCATGTGCTGAACTTTGAGGCTAATTGGGCTGGATATTTTACACTATTTACAAGCATAAAACAGACCAGTTTTCTCTTTCACTGTCACTCAACTATCCTCAATACTGTATGCCTCCTGGAAGACAAGCATGCTCAGTCCTAACTAGGCTGATGTGGAAAGTGATATTTTTTCATTTGCAGACTAGCATTTTTGTGCATAGCTCAGTGTTTCTCCAAGTATGTAGAAACCCCTACCTTGTCTCTGATCTTGTGGATGGGTCTATTTTGCTGCCTCATGGATAGGCACAAAACAATGTTTGTTTTTTACAGGCAGTGATGGATAAAATGACAGCTATTACAAAAAAACAAACAGGTTATTTCTTTAAGTGCTGCTGGATTAGGGCGGCGGCTCCTACTCAAAGGCCTGGCGGAAGAGCTCCGTTTTGCAGGCCCTGTGGAACTGGACAAGGTCCTGCAGGGCCCGGATCTCCCCTGGGAGCTCGTTCCACCAGGTAGGAGCCGCCACCAAAAAAGCCCTGGCCCTGGTCACAGCTAGTTTGGTATATCTGGGTCCTGGGATGACCAACAAATTTTGGGCCCCCGACCGTAGTGCTCTTGGGGGAACATGTGGGGAAAGGCAATCCCTCAGGTAGGCTGGACCCTGGCCATATAGGGCTTTATAGGTAATAACCAGCACTTTGAAGTGGATCCGGTATGCTATCGGCAGCCAGTGCAGTGCTTTCAGCACAGGCTGAATATGGTCCCTCCTAGAGAGACTCATCAACAGCCTGGGTGCAGCATTCTGCACCAGCTGCAGCTTCCGGATCTGCGACAAAGGCAGCCCCATGTAGAGAGCGTTGCAGTAGTCTAGCCTCGAGGTGACCGTCGCATGGATCACTGTGGCCAGGTCATCGCGGTCAAAGTAGGGGACCTACTGCCGCGCCAACCGAAGGTGGTAAAAGGCTGACTTGACAGTGGCTGCCACCTGGGCCTCCATTGTTAATGTGGAGTCCAGGAGCACCCCCAAACTCCTAACCCTAGAAGCTGGTACCAAAGGCACCCCGTCGAAGGTCGGGAGAGGGAGCCCTAACCCCACACCGGTCCAACTCAGGCCCAGGACCTCTGTCTTTGCCGGGTTTAGTTTCAATCGGCTCAGCCGGAGCCAACCAGCCACGGCCTCCAATCCCTGGTGAAGGTCATTGGGACACGAGTCCCACCGGCCACCCAGCATCAGATAGAGCTGGGTGTCATCTGCATACTGATGGCACCCAAGCCCATAGCTCCAGGCAATCTGGGCAAGGGGGTGCATATGTTAAATAGCATTGGGGACAACACCACACCCTGAGGCACCCCACAATCAAGGGTAACTTAATGCAAAGCAGCAATATGATATCTCCTTTACAACAACACAAAGTGAAGTGATTTTCTATGTACAAATTGTAGATAAACACCCCAAAGACACCAATAAAACCCCAAATGAGTGAGATGGGAAAGAATATGGTTTAATAAGCACATCAAAACAGCAGCTTTGACTTACAGTATCTGTTTCTGGATGAAGTGAAGGCTGGCAAATCACTTGCTGGTTTGTCAGTATTTTTTTATCAGTAGCCACATATTAAATATTCCAGTATGCCTGAGCCTGCTTCAGTGGGGTATAACTCGAATAAATAAATAAATAAATACCTGGTTTCTTCTCAGGGCACACTAAATCAGATTTCTGTGTACTTCACTCTTGCCAGAAGCATGACTGCTATTTATCCTTATCCCTGTGACAGCATCTACTCCTCTTTCTGTTTTCTCTCAAACTGTTGCAAGACCTTGGCCCCCGTACATGACATGTGATGCTGCAAAAACTGCCCATGTAGCAGGCTTCAGTTCCCCCTGCTGGGTGTCTACTGAAACTACTGCAACCAGCTTAATTCTTAGTCCCAGCCAGGAACAAGGGGCTTACTTAAATGCTCATTTCTCAGTTTTCAAAGTGAAAGTTGCTGCACTAATAGGAACAGCCTGCAGGGTAGTGTGGTATTGCACTCCAATCAAATATGAGATGATTCAGTGGCTGAGTTTTTCTAATACTCAATTCTCCCTAACTTGGAGCACCCCCATTTGGGCATATGATGTAGGATTTCTGTCTTTCCCAGGGGACCACCTCAGTTGTTTGAGAGATCAAAAGCAAGTTGTTCTGCTGAGACCAACAGATAGGGATAGAAACGCATCCTTCCGTCCAGAATGCGTAACCCACATGGCACTCCAAGCCAGATGCACACCCCATATGCACTGCAGTCGATTCTCACGCCATGCCACACATTCATTTATTTACTTCACTCATACCCTGCCTTTCTCCTCCGCTGGGACCCAAAGCAACTTACAATCAGTCTCCTCCGCTTCCTTCTGAGACAGGCTGAGTGCATGTGACTGGCCCAAGGCCACCCAGCAAGCTTCTATTATGGCAGAGTGGGGATTTGAACCGGGGTCTCCCAGATCACAGTCTGACACTCTAGCCGTTTCACCCCTCTGCCTTGACTGGATTCATGCAAGAACAAACGGAAGACAGAAGCTACTTCTACCAGCTTATCCTCCTTGCTGAAGCAAATCAATAAGTCTACAACATGTATACAAGATAACAGATACAAATTTAGTTCACATCCATTATTTTGTTTGCCACGTCTACTTAACATCTGCTCCAAGACTGACGTCCAACTGTAATGCTATTTGGCCAATAGCATTTGTAACAGAATCTAGCTCCAAGCATCTGTTATTAATCTTGCAGCATGGTGACTATTTATAGACCTTATCTCATGCATCTTACAGCAAGCAGTAAATAATTGGCAAGTTGTATGCTCTTCTGCAAATGATCTTTACTCTTTATGAGTTATTTTCCGGCTGGCATAACTCCCCATGATTGTCTAACATCCTTATGTGATGTAGGTGATGACACCTTCTAGTTATTCCTACATCAAACTTGCAATAAGGTGCCCAGAAGTAGTTTATGGACTGAATGGGGGGAGGGCAGTTTCTCTGCACATCTCCGGCAGAATTGGATTTTGCCTAAGAAAAGTCACATTTGAGGACTTTGTTTATTTATTTATGTATTATGAGATTTATAGCCCTCCCTCCCTCCCTCCCCGCGAGCGCCAGGAGGCTTGAGGCATTTCACTTCCTGCTGAAAGGACATTCTGACAAGCCGAGGCCAGACTGTCTCCACTCACAGGGGACTCTTCACTTGTCCCTATTCACCTGGTAGGTCTAATCCCAGGAAGGCAAAGCTCTGGCAAACTTAGCAGTCAGCAGAGGTGATGCAACCTTAACATTTTATTGGCAAAGGGAAAATCAGCACGGAGATCAGGCACGACGTGGGGAGAGGAGGTGGCAGTAGAGGCCGGCTGTCCTTTATCAGCGGGAAGCGGCTTATGCTGGCCCAGCCCCCTGCTGCATCCTCTTCATCAGCTCTTCATCCTGCATCGAGAGCTCGGTCAGTTTCTTGCCCATGCGCTCATGGATGTCCAGATACTTGGCAACGCAACGATCCAGGCACACCGACTCCCCCTTGGACAGCTCCGCCTCCTTGTAGTGTGGAGGCACACATTTGCGATGGCAAGCGCTGGTCATTCTGGGACAGAAGAAGGGAGATCGTGAGACAACGGGGCCTCCTGGCTGCTCCAACTCTGCTCGCTGTTCAGCCAAAACAAACCGTTCTTATCGACAGCCTGTGTCCCCATGGCCACCTGAAGGTGCCCAAAACTCCATGAAGATTCTAAGAATCTCGGCCAGAACTGCCCTGAGCCCGCCTTGTTTTCCTGGGTGTCCAAACTCTGATAACAGCTGGTCCAAACAGCACGGAGGCACCTCCTGGGCTACCATTACCCCGCCTCTGCTTTTCCGAGAAAAACTATGCCTAAACCATTAAATAAATAAATTAGATGTTTATATTGTTGCTTACTGCTCAGAAGCAAACAAATCAATAGGCCAATTTAAAATAAACTTACTCTGAGCCACGGACCCATTGGGATGATGCTGTGTTGTCTCCATGGACTCAAGGTACCCAAGAGTTTGACAAATCCTATCTCACACTATACAGTCTAATTTATGGCGAAATGAGCAAGATATTTATTAAAAACAGAGAGGGAGTCGGTGACAAAGACAGGTTAGGTTTCGCCTCTTCCTAAGAACAGCTAACAGGAGCTGATGGAATGTTGAGTTGGCCGTGAGTTTGGCTGAGCACTGGGAAAAGGTCAAATTGTAATGAAGAAGCCCAAATGCCTGAATAGGGAAGTAGTTCAAAAGTTCACCTGAAAAGCAACTTTGTAATCTCTACCTAATCTACTCATTTTACGTTCAAACCATAAATAAGAGCAAACTCCTTGTTTGTTTAACCCTGTGGGCTGGATAGGAGGTCTCAGGGAAAGATGCACACACACACAAACACACATGCAATAAAACTCAGTCTATATCTATATATTAGGAATATCTATATATTATGAATAAATGGTGGCCGTGAGTGAATGAAACTCTGTGCGAGTCCCCAATAGCACAGAGCTACTGGGGCTTTAAATTTCATTTATGCCTAGCATCAGGCTGTCTTCCAAGGCTGGAAGGAAATAAACAGGCTGAGGTCTTGAAGGATACTGTGCTTCCCCCATTTGATGGATTTCAGCTGACTCTGGTGGACTTTGATAAGGGCCAGGAGGGGGGTGTCGTATTTTACCTAGCATTATCGTTGGAAGAGCAAATTAATTCAGTTGCAAAATTGCTTTCTGCCACTTCTGTGTAGCCAGGAGGATGGCTTCCTCTCTCTCCCAGCTGATCTGGCCACATGGATCTCTGTCACAACCACTTCAAGGCTAGACTAGTGTAATATGGTTTACACGGGACCACTTCTGAAGACAACTTGGAAACTTCAGTTGGTACAGAACACCACAGCCGAAGTACGATGTGGGGCTACTCTGCAGTCACTGCGGTGATTACACATTCGTTTATGGGTTCAATTCACGGCACTGGTTATTACATATAAAATCCTTCATGGCCTGGGACCCAGATATCTGCAGGACCACTTCTTGTGTTTTGCTGTGCGGTAACAACTTCATCTACCTGAACAAGGGATATTCAATGCACTGCCCTGAAAACGAGTGAAATCAGAGGCTCCCTGGATCTAAGCATCTTCTGTTGTGGCTCACATCTGGTGTATCAGCCATGCCTAAAGAGGTCAGGAAAGCTTTGACAAATTGGGCAAAACAAAACTTCCTATGAAAGGGACATGGTGGTAGTTTTGTACTGTATTTATTCGTGATTTTTAATTTTTTGTAATCTACTTTGAATCTTTTCAAAAAGGCAGATTATAAATGAAGAAGGTAATCTATATACTCTTTGTGTGCGGATACTTATTTCCGCAGATAGGGGGCATACTCTCCCCCAACAGGTTTTTCTACAGACTCAGGGGACTCTGTGGGTCTAGAAAAAAATTCAAAAAGTTAAAAAAAAACCTCGGGGAATGGTTGAATCCCCCCCCCATACCTTAGGGGAGCGGTGGCACAGAGGATTTATCCTCTGGTTAACATAGTAACATCTGAGCTGAACAGGCTTGCTGTCAGTTCTAGCCCCGCGCTGGTGTGAGCTACCAGCCCTGTCCCCAGCTCGCTGTCTACCCAGCGGTTCGAAAGCTTCGGCGAGTAGATAAAATGGGTACCCCTCCTTAGAGAGAGTGGGCACACTGAACCCCCCCCCCCCGTGGGGTGGAATGGTGGAGGCTGACAAACTGTCAGGTAGCCCTGTCATGGATCTGGAATGTGGAGGGGTGCCCTCCTCCTCCTCCTCATTCTCAGCTCTTCCCTGTCCAGCTACTGTGTGCTATCTCAGGCTTGACCTTGTAGTCTCCAGCTGCATTCTACTCGGCTGGGAACGCAACGGATTTTCGCTTTGTCTGCTTCCTCACTTGCTTTCGCCCGCGTAAATTATAATCATTGGCTTTTGCTCATTGGGGGGGATGTTTGATTTCACTGTAAGTCAGCGGCCCTTATACTGACGGCTATTACTGACGCAAGCTGTACACGTGTTCTTTAGTACTGGAACCACTAATAAATAGTTATCTTCTTCTGAAGCCCTATGTGGTGTGACCTGCCTAAGGAGCCTGGCACAAACCTAGGCCTAGCAGCACCCGCTGGGTGACTTGAGACCACCTTTTTCAACTAGGCCTGGCTGCTTGCTACTGTTCAACAGCAGCCACCCTATGAACGTCAGTGTAGTATAATGGTCAGAGCTTCAGGGTAGGGTTTGTGAGACCCAGGTTTAGATCTTCATCTTGCTTTGGAAGCTCACTGAGTGATTTTGGACCAGTCACATACTTTCAGCCTAACCTACCTCATAGGGTTGTTGTGTGGATAAAAAGGAGGAGAGAATAATATAAACTGCTTTAGTCCCCACTGTGGAGAAAGACCATAGTTTTCCTCAGTAGAGGCTGCAGGAGGAAAGGAGATGAAAAGCTGAAGACAGAGGGGCAGAAAAAGGTAGGTTGGCTGTTGGGTGGGAAGGAAATAGGGATGCCAACTCCAGGTTGAGAAATTCCTGGATATTTGACGGGTGGAGCCTGGGGATGGTGAGGATTGAGGCGGGGAAGGACTTCAGACAGATATAATGCCATAGACTCCACCTTCCAAAGCAGTCATTTCCTCCAGGGGAACTAATGTTGCCAACCTCCAGGTGAGAAGCTCATGTTCGTAATTCATTCACAGTGTGTCTTTATATTTATACAATCTCCTCCCGTGAGCTCTCATTTTTGATATACAACCTCCAGGTGAGGGCTGGAGATCTCCTGGAATTACAACTGATCTCCAGATGGCAGAGATCAGTTCCACCAGAGAAAATGGCTGCTTTGAAGGGTGGAGTTTATGGTATTATACTCTGCTAAGGTCACTTCCAACCTCAAACCTGATCCTCCCAAGGCTCCAGCCCCAAATCTCCAGGAATTTCCCAACATGGAGCTGGCAACCCTAAGAGGAACTGATCTCTGTATTTGGGCAATCCGTTGTGATGCCCGGAGAGCAGCTCATGCCACTACTGTTGGGGGGAGGGAGGAAGTAGGTGGGAGGCCGGGAGAGTGATGGGGTGGGGGCAGAAAGGAAGTGACAGGCATGGAGGAGAGAGTGTAAGAAAGGAGAAAGTGTGAGAGACGTAGGGAAGAGGGGAAGCGGCAGATGTGTGTGTGTGTGTGTGGGGAGGAGGGATAGCCACTCTCACAGGTTTCTTGCGAGTCCCCAGTGGTAAATAACTATCTCTTCCTCTGCTGAAGATGCTGTATTCTGAGTATCTCCTCAAACAGGAACAGAAGGATCCATCAGCAGTGGAAGATTTACTAACTGCAATCTTGGAAGAATATAGGAACATAGAGCCAACTGGAAGGTACACAAGCCTAACTGGACAGAAAAACAATGCCAACCGTCATACCATTTCTTAATGCCAAGTTCCTCACCAGTGTACTCAGACTTGAATGCCCTGAAGACCTCCTTTCCCGGCACCAGCTCTTGCTGAAGAAGCTGGTGTCCTTGTGACAGGGTCAAGGCTTCCTCCTGGATAATCGTTTTCTTGCATCCCTGGGAAAGTCCTAAGACCTCTAACTGTTCCCTACTCAGTAATCTCACCCAACTTTGTAAACTACCCGAAACTGCCAAGGCAAAGCGAACAGGACGGGGGCATCCCGAGTGGTTCAGTGAGACAGAGAACAAGCTTCTCCCCCCCCCCCACTTGTCTCTCACCCTCATTCTGAACTGCTCTCTTGTACCCCACTAACAGGCTAGACAGGGGCCCTCTGTCACCTGACGCACTTGGCCTGTCAATAGCAATGGAAATGTCTGTGGCTCTGGAAGGCCGTTCTAAAAGGAGGCATCACAGAAGTTTACATAACTATGAATAATGCCAGCACTCAGGGGTCCCCAAATGAAACTGATTGCAATCATTAATAATTCACGGCTAAGAAGTACAGTGACAGTTGGTGGATGTTAATGGGCTGAGAAGGGTGCAACCCTGCTTACGCCAGCACTGTAATCTACAGAGGATAAAAGCCTATCTACAACTATTAACCATGATTGTTCCTGGGAGTCTCCATGTTCAGAAGCCATGTACGTGTTGCCACGTCTTCTATGAGCAACCAGGGGTATCTGATTGGCTGCTCTGGGACACAGAGCACTAGGTGAGATGGCCTGATACCAAAAGGCAATTCTGATGTTATTCTAAGATGCTGATGCAAAATAGTTTTTGTGAGACCATGCAAGTTGCTCTCTGCAGAATATAGACCATGGCACAAAGTATGTAAGAGGATACATTTGCACCCACAAAAACAATATGATCACAGCACTCTCATCCTGGAATCTCCAATATGAAGACAACTGCAAAGTACCCTTGCAGAGCACCCCCACTGGTCAGCACCTGTTGTACATATCGGCCATCATCTCCACTTCCAGCTCAGCTGCCAGCTGCTGCGCCCTCAGAGGATCCATTGCGCTTCCAGGTATTTATTCTTGATACTACAGAAAAGGCACAAAGGATGAAAAACCCTGTGGCTATAAACCCCCATGACCTACGCAATTTGCCACCCAGTTAGTATAATAGTTTTCTGCTGATTTCCTCAGTACTTTTATCTAATGATGGGCCAGGGAATGTTAAAAAGCTAATAAATTTGAATCTGTTGACACCCACCCAACATAATAGATCAGTGATGTGGCAATAAGGATCTTTCCTAATATTATACTCTCCAAAATTCCACTGGCCAAAATCTTCTAACACCCCTGAATTCTTATACCAAGGGTCATTGTACAGCCTAAGTCCCCCAGCCACACTACTCCAAGGAGGAGGAGAAGAGATTGGATTTCTACCCCATGGCCCTTCACTACCCGAAGGTGTCTCAGAGCGGCTTACAAACTCCTTTCCCTCCCCCTCCCCACAACAGACCCCCCCTGTGAGGTTGGCGGGGCTGAGAGAGCTCTTGACAGAGACGGCTCTTTTTCAAGGACAGCTCTTATCAGGCCATCCAGCCAGGTGCAAGGGGAGGAGGAAGGGGGAACCAAACCCGGTCCTCCCAGATTGGAGTCTGCGCTCCTAACCAGGTCACCAAGCTAACTCCAAGTTGCTGAAGGTGCTGTATTCAATCACCCTGCACCAATTGAAAAGCAAACAGTTTTGTATTATGATTATTAAAGCCTAGTGGGGAAAACAAAGCCATCCTCGAATGTCCAAGATCTACACCAGGAGGAGCTTCCGCTTGTGAAGGGGGGGGG
>NW_015164775.1:124806-124973 GCF_001447785.1 Gekko japonicus
GGTACTTCACTGGGCCGCAGCAGCCCCATCATCTCACGCCAGAAACAAAACGGGGGGGGGAGGGGATCTGCTCTTTATGGCTCCCAGTAAGTAGTTCCTGCAGAGGAGTCTGGGGGTGGGGGTGGGGTGGTAGCAAATTGGTTAGTGTAATGTATTGAAACGATTAC
>NW_015164776.1:0-361 GCF_001447785.1 Gekko japonicus
GGGGAAAAAAATAGCCCATCGCCTCTATGTTTTATGCAAAATTGACAGGAAACTGATATGCCTTCAAAAATGACATTAATGGGGGTCTTTTTTATCCAAGTGGATCAAAATTAAATGGGACAGAGCCAACCATCTTCCATATTGCCTTCCTCCAGTGGAAGTGCCACTTAATTTGGAGGAAGACTTCAAACATGAGCCAAAAGGAAAGGTGGGGGTATAAATATTTAAATGAATAAATGAACAAACTTTGCTCAGTGGAAGGGTAGGAGAGGGATAGGATCAGTGTTCCCTCTAAGCTGAGTTAGTGTGAGCTAGCTCACAGTTTTTTTAGCCTCCGGCTCACACATTTTTGTCTTAGCTC
>NW_015164776.1:570-4599 GCF_001447785.1 Gekko japonicus
AGGAGATTGGATTTATACCCCACCCTTCACTCGGAGTCTCAGAGCAGCTTACAAACTCCTCTCCCTTCCCCTTCCCACAACAGACACCCTGTGAGGTAGGTGGGGCTGAGAGAGCTCTGAGAGTACTCTCCTTGAGAGAACAGCCCTGACAGAACTATGGCTTGCCCAAGGTCATCCAGCAGCTGCATCTAGAGGAGTGGGTAATCAATCCCATTCTCCCAGATTACAGTCCACGCACTTTGGGGGGGGGAAAGACATCCTGCAACTTAAAGAAATCAAATGGAAGCAACAGGGAAGGAAAGGCTAGAGAGGTTTATCAATGGACTGTTCTATTCCCAACCAGACATAATGTTCAGAAAGGGTTAACATTGTCCATGTACATTGCAGCGTTTGCATTCATTATTCATCAGTTGATATTTTTCTGCTCTTCTTCCTCATGGGCAGGTTGCAAAGAAAATAAATTTCTAAGTACACGGAAAACACACTTGGGCTCCATGGAGAAAAGGAAAAGCTCTCGTTTCAGAAACAGAAGAAGAAGGATGTATACATAACAAAACGAGTCCTTTTTCTTGTTTATGAGCAGCGGCTAGAAAGCTCAAGAACGCAGCTAGCTCCTCTCAGCCATTTGTAACTGAAGGAACTGGGATTGTGCTGAAGCATGCTTAATTTATATTCGGAGCCTCTCGTAGGAAACAACAGATGTGATAACAGGAGGAGAAGTAATGGCAATTGCTGAGTTAGTACAAAAAAGAGCGAATGCTAATATATTGGGAGAATTTCCCCAAGAGCAATTCTTAAAAATATATATAAACATGGTATGATGAAAAAGTGCTCAATTTGAAAGCATTTTAGTATAAACAACACCACTGCGCTCTCAGAATTCCAGACCGATTTCCCACAAGCCGCTGCTCCCCCCTCCCCAATTGTATGCATCAATTTCCCACTACTTGCTGCACAGCCACATTTTGACCCGCAGCTTCACCCGATTTCCCAGGTGTCTTTTCGATCCTCAAAAAACTGGATCGAGAAGATGCAGGGAAATCGGGCAAAGCTACGGGTCAAAATGCAGCCGCGCAGCAAGTAGTGGGAAATTGACACATACAATTGGGGGGGGGAGAGAGCAAGGGTGGAGCATTGGCTTGTGGGAAATCGGTCTCAGCCCATCTTATAGGAACCTGTCTACCTTCTTTTGTACATTGTCTCCTCATTGGTTACCTCTAGAATCCTGGTCGTCTATTGTTCCAGAGCTCCAAGCTCAGCCTGTCTCTTATGGACAGAGCTGGGAGATTCCAGTCCAATATATAACAGTACTACCATTGATAGTGCGAAAAAGAGCTCAAGCTGTATATTCACATGAGAAGTCTGCGGCCCAAATGGATACCAGCATGAGAGACAAAGGCCCACTGTCCCCCTTGCCCCTTCAGGCTTCCTTGATTACAACTTACAGTGCTGAAGAGACAGCAGAAGTCTTTGGGTGGATTATGCAGAAGATTTCTACTAAGAGAAAGGGGGGATTTTGAGATTCCACCTTTGACTCCCCTCTCCCTTGCTGTTCTTGGGGATTTTTTGATTTTAAAGAATTTAAAGATGTGCATCCTGCCTTTCAACCCAATCAGAGCTATCAAAGCTAGGGTTGCCAGGTCCCCGCTGGCCATCTGCAGGGGAGGGGGAGGTAGGGTGGCCAGGCCCAAGTTGGAAAAGTCCTGGAGATTTGGGGGTGAGGTACAATGACATAGATTCCACCCTCCAAAGCATCCATCTTCTCCAAAGAAACTGATCTCTGTAGTCTGGAAATGAGTTGTGATTCTGGGGGATCACCAGGTCCCACCTGGAGGTTGGCATCCCTAATCAAAACAGCTAACAAATAAAAGCAGAACAATATAAAAACCTCGACACAGAGAGTACTCCATCTTTCTGTGTTATACCTCTGAGGATGGCAGTCACATCTACTGGCGAAACGTCAGGTCCTACAATGCCAAGACCACGGCCATATAACCCGGAAAATCTACAACAGCTAATATAAAAACACATCATAAAAAGAGTAAAAAAACCACCCATATACAAGTGCTGTCAAGTTGCAAGCAATTTAAGGCAACCCCAGCAAGGGGCTTTCAAGGCAAGTGAGAAGCAGAGGTGGTTGGCCATGGCCTTCTTCTGCAGAGCCTTCCTTGGTGGTCTCCCATCCAAGTACCAATCCTGCCTCGTTTCCAAGATCTGACAAGATTGGGCTATAGTATGCTGCCTTCCCTTCTCCAAGCCAGGGCTAAAATACATAAATATATGGAAACAGAGAAACATCAATTAAAATATTGGGCACAGGGAGGAAGGGTTATTGAACGAACGAAACTAAAAAGTCTCCACCCACTAGGGATAGAAGGAGACGGATGAATATCCTTGTGGAAGGAGTTCCATAATTTTGTTAATCCTTTCCCTTTCCCTAGGGTCCCGCTTCTGAATTCATGCAGAACTGAACATTGCCTGAACATTGCCTATCCCATCTTTTCTCTTCAGCTGATTATCTCATTGTTCTCTGTCCCTTAGTAATCCCTGCCTCCCTGCATATATTCCCTCTCCTCAGCCTGCCACATGAAACCATTCCAAGTTTTTGGGACCCAGATGCAAATGAAATCCCAGTTGAGATGACTCTAAATCAGGGGTGTCAAACTCATTTGTTATGAGGGCCGGATCTAACATAAATGAGACCTTGTTGGGCTGGGCCACGTGTGTCATAAAATGTAATGCCAGGTAGCAGAGATAAAAAACTTTATAAAGGACGCAGAGACACAGGATTTTTTTTTTACTTAAAATAAAACCTTCCTTAAAACATTAGCACTCTTGCAATGTTTTGTTTATTTAACAGTGTCTGATAACTGACATCTCTTGCTCTGAATTATTGCATCAAAATGTCTGTGCTGTTGCAATCCTGAGTATGCTGTTCAGGTGTGTATCTGGAAGATGCAAACCTACGATGACGCAACAGCAGAAGAACCGGAAGACGAGGCAGAAGACAGCCAGTTCCACTGCGGGCCTGATAGAAGCCCTCCAGGGGCCTCATCCGGCACCCGGGCCGCATATTTGACACTCTTGCTCTAAATATTCTGACAAACTTTCCCCTCTGAGAACTGTGAACAAACAGCCTTCCCCGTCATTGCACTAGCTCAGCTGATCTGTCTCTTTGCCATAAGCACAGTACAAAACTGATCACAAAAGAGCGGAATGAATTAATTTGTGATAAACCCCCTCCCATTTATATAAGAGCTATTTCCCCATAAGAAATTCAACCAACTATTTAAATCAAGACAGCTTTGGAAGGTATCCATTCTGAAAAGCATATAGGCAAGTTTCCAAGTTAAAAAGCTGGATGAAATAAAATAATAAATAAATAAATAAATAAATAAATAAAAACAAACAAAACAAAACTGCAAGTATAATTTTTTTAAAAAGTTAAAAAGTGATAACTGCAAAGAAATATCAGAGGAACAGAAGGATCTAGATTTTAAGTACAAAGAGTATCTCCATAGCATGAAGAACACAGACAGCTCAACCTGCTTTAGAACTAATCAGACCACTGGTCCAGTGAGAGCCGGCATGGTATAATGCAGAGGTGCCGAACTCATTTGTTATCAGGGCCAGATCTGACACAAATGCCACTTTGTTGGGCCGGGCCATGCATGATATAAAATGTAACATGATGTACCAGAGATATAATCTTTATAAAGATGATTTCAGAGTGGCAATAGCAGGCATGATTGGACTAGGTGTGATATGCAGAGAGGAAGTAGGTGTGGAGATATCAGCACTGGTGATGAGACAGGAAACCTAGGTCTCAGTTCCGTCCAGGAGGATTCAGTCCAGGAGGATGCAAAGAATAAATGGATATAAGCAGAGGTCATTTCGGGGGGGATCGCGGGGGATCGCAGTTCCCCCGGGTGAAGTACGGGGGCGGGGCACATGACGAAGCCCCGCCCCCTGCTTCTGGCTGCCCTGCTTCCGGCCCTTATTCAGCCAGGAGGAGGCAGGAGAAGAGGG
>NW_015164776.1:4614-15935 GCF_001447785.1 Gekko japonicus
CGGGGTGTGTGGCCTTATGACACACTTCCGGTGATGTCAGGGGGTGTGGCATATGCTAATGAGTTATGCTAATGAGTTCCCCTAGCTCTTTTTCTACGAAACGACCCCTGGATATAAGTCTGACATTAGAAACCACAACATTCAGTTCCTGACCTCAGAGTAGCAGTGCTCTTACAAAGGAATTCCAAAGGGAGATTAGAAAGTGAGACCTAGTTTTCCTGTCTCATTACCAATGTGTGCTATTATCATTTGGCATCTGGTATAAGGGTAGGGTATTATATGGATACAGGAAACTTCCGTATAAAGAACCTGACTATTTGGTCCGTTGAGGCCAGTGTTGTCTTCTCTCAACGGTGGCAGTCCTCCAAGGTCTCAACCACAGGCCTTTTCACATCTCCCACTACCTCATCCTTTCCTAATTGAAGGTGTTAGGGATTGAACTGGCAACAGTCTGCATGTAAAGCTGATGCTCCACCTTCAAGCCACAACCCCATCCCTATGTATTGAATGGCCCCATTTGAATTCCACCCTCCATCTTTTTTCCTCCATTTTATCACTGCAACAACCCTACAAAATAACCCTACAAATTAATCCCAATGCCAACCACTGAACTTCATAATTTAACAGGGATCTGAGTTCAGATTTCCTTGTAATTAGCTCTCGAGAGCATGTTTGTCTGGTTGTCTTGCTCATATGTTCCTTTATTGATGTTGCATTTCTCCTGCTATTTTAGAGGTAAGGTTTCCCTTCCTCGAAAGCCAGTCAAATCCGACTCTAGGGATGCAGTGCACATCTCCGTTTCCAAGCTGAAGAGCCAGCACTGTCCAAAGACATTTCTGTGGTCATGTGGCCAGCATGACTAGATGCCGAGGGGTACGGAACACTGTTATCTTTCCACTGAAGTGGTACTTATTTATCTACTTGCCATTTCTTGCTTTCAAATGGCTAGGTTGGCAGGAGCTGGGACCAAAGACGGGAGCTCACTCCATCGTGCGGCACTCAGGTCTCGAACTCCCGAGCTACCAACCTTCCAGTCTGCAGTTCAGCGTCTTACTGTCAAATGGAAATTCTAAAATTTTAACTGTTACCAATGTTCCCTCTAAGCTGAGTTGGTGTGAGCTAGCTCACACCAACTCAGCTTAGAGGGAACACTGACTGTTACAGTTCTTTGAGTTAGATTTGCTGTTGGTTTTATTGGTTGTGATTTGCCTTACTGCTTGTTTTTATATTTGAACACCATCAATCACTCAGTCGATTGATCAAAAGCTTGCAGACAGAAGGGGAAAAAAATGGAGGCCTCCATGCAAAATCCTCCAAAACCTGATCTTCTACTCCTATATGAGGAGTGGATAAATGACTGCTATAATGTCATACCACCATGGCAACTCAAAAAGGACAACCGAGAACATGCACAGACAAAAATCATGCTAGCCACCTATCCAGTCCCATATGGACACACTGGTAAATATATTCTGTACCAGTTTGGTGCAGTGGCTAGGAGCACAGACTCTAACCTGGGAGAACCAGGTTTGATTTCCTTCTCCTCCACATGCAGCTGCTGGTGTGACCTTGGGTCAGTAACAATATCTCTCAGAGCTGTTCTCTCAAAAGCAGTTCTGAAAGAGCTCTCTCAGCTCCACCTTCCTCACAGGGTGTCTGTTGCAGGGAAGGGAAAGGAGATTGTAAACTGCTCTGAGACTCCTTTGTGTAGTGAAGGGTGGGGTATAAATCCAATCTCCTCCTCCTCCTCCCACCAACCCTGACCAGACTGTGATAATACCAGTTGCCTCACATGCTTCTAGAACCATTGCATGAGGCTGCTTCTCTTCTGTAGTCATCAAATATTCTTAAAAAAATTGAAATTATATGTGCATAGTTGGAAATAATTCATAAACTTGCAAAAGGAAAAAAACAAACACCTTTACTTGTGTGCAAGCGATTCTTTTATATTAGGATATTACATGTACTATGCTACCGCCAGACTGTAATGCGATTGCTGGTGCCCAGGGCTTGGAAGATTTATGGGAAATGGAGAAGTATGCTATAAACAAATGATTCTGGCTGTATATCAAACGCAATCTGTGTCAGTCAATCAGGCTGCTGGACAGCTGATCCAAATTTACTGATAAATGTAAAACAAAAAAACCCGATCTCCAGACAGCCAGCTGGTTCATAAAACTACATTATACATTTTAAAAAACCCTGTATTTACATGGAGGAAGTGTTCTTTGCAGCAGCCAAAGATGACTATAATGCCAGTGCATCTGTTAAATCACAGCATAATGAAGAAAGGTCGTTCTTTAGTGCCAGCATCAATCAAATAATTTTTGCATCTCCATGCATCATCTGGTGCCTGGGAAATGTGGGGGTGTGACAGAAAGTTGTCCTAGGATCAATCCTTTGTACTCAAAAAACTGATCACGCTTTGCCGTAGCATTCATTAAAGTTGCACATGAAGCATATGCAACTGCCTTACAGCGCCAGCTTCTAGCGTGGTGGCAGTCCAGTCTGGCAGTGCTTCTGCAAGGGCTCCCACAAGAGACCTTCCCACTTTGCTGCTGTAAGTGTGCTGACCCCCTGTCTCTCAGGCAGGCTCACTTTGGCTGCGGTCACACGGAGCATTAGCCACGCTACAGAGACGGAAGATAGGCGGATTTTCCGGGCGTGATCACACCGCAACATCTGGGAAGCGTAGAGCTCCCGTGGCTCACCTGAGGCTTCCAGCCGAAGATGCGGGGTAAAAAACTAGTACCTCCGAGGTACTAGTTTCCAGAAACCACGGGACAAGGGCAGGCGTCTGATCGCGTTTCCGGTGGTAGTTCGTGGCATCCGGCACCCGCCCATATCCCCTTGCATAAAGGTTCCCCCCCCAAGTCTCCACAGGATGCGCACAAGCACCCAACGGCGCATGTGCACACTGCGGTTTAAAACAACAACAACACAACCCTGTTTGCCCCACCGCACTGCTTCTTTGCTGCGCAGCAGGATTGTCATGTGATCGGCACCTCCCCCCTAACCACGGGACCTCCACGGGACCTCCACAGGACGTCTGATCACGCAGCCGTGCATTATTTTGCTCCAGGGCAATCAGCCACACTTCCCCCCCACATTTTCCGGCCCGTGTGCCCTTTAATCGGCAATGAGCAGAATAAGAGACTCTCAGGAGTCCATATACCAGGTGACTTGACGTAAGTGGACACAAAGATGGAAGGCAGGACTGGCAGGCCCCATAATCATGCCTGGGCAGTGACCCTGGAAAGCACATGCATCCTTGCTTTGACAGCTGCAACTCCCCCCTCCACACAACTGACATCTGCATACTCCAGCCAATGGACTTGTCTTGCCCCAGAGTTACTTCTTTCAATCTCAGTCACGAATCCTATCAATCGGATATCTTTCCTCCTCACATTTCTCTCACAATCGAAAGTCCTGGCTTCTACTCCTTGACCACACCCTAAGCCCAGGTGGTTCATCAAGCAGTATTGTTTCTGTTTTGATTAGCATAAATTAGCAATTGATTAGTTCTTCAGCCACTGGAGATGTAATCAGGAACCCAATCCAAATTCTACTTTGCATCCAGAAGAGAATCTCCAGTCTCTTTTGTCCACTCCTGGGAACTCTATACAGTGTTTCCAAATGACATTGTTTTATCCCTGATTAATCTCATCAATGCTTTGTTCTGAGTGACTCCTCGCATCAGCAAGACCCCTGGACACATTTTTGGATATAACTAGGCGGTCCCAGCTCCACTGCAGTCAATGTTCCCTCTAAGCTGTGGAGTCTTGTGAGCAAAAATTCTACTTTGTGAGCTGCTGGCATTAAAGTTGTGAGTGAGGCATTTGGCTACTGCATAAATCAGTTTGCTCTGGGGCCACCCTTCCTGAGCTAAGACAAAAATGTGTGAGCCGGAGGCTAAAAAACTGTGAGCTAGCTCACACTAACTCAGCTTAGAGGGAACGCTGACTGCAGTGTGTCTGCCCTGGGCACCTACTGGCAGGTCTTCCCCAAATTCTTTTGGGTCATTTGCCGTCTTTCCAGTCTCTGCTCCATGGCCTCCTGATCTCCTGGATAGGTATATTTTCCCAACACCCTCCTATTATTCCTGCTCACCTCTTGCTGACCTCTGTACTTCCATTACTTGTCTGTATGATTTGATGTGCGATTTATTTCTGTATGTGTGCATTTTATTAGGATTTTCTTCTGTTTAATAAAAAATGACCCTTTTGGTTAAGGAACTGTCTGGTTATTGAGAGTTCTCTTAAAGGGAAAGATCCCTGTAAACATAGGTAGCAGATCCTTGCTTAATACCCCACCTCTCACTGAGGCTTGCCATTTAGATAAAATTCCCTTAGAAGCTGAAGGCAGCAATTCAGCTCCGTAAACCTATGCTGCGGGGGTAACACTACTTGATGCCAGAGAGTGAATCTGGTACTTTAAACCAGCATAGTGTAAAAACAGAAGAAGAGCCCTACTGGATGAGACCAGCAGTCCATCCAGTACATCATCTCTTTTTACACAGTTGCCAATCAGCTACTCTGGAGGGCCAGCAAACATGACACAGAGGCCACGGCCTTCCTCGGTGTTGCCTCCTAGCACTGAAATTCAGAGCTTTACCATCTCTGGATGGGGAGGACCCCTTCAGTCAACTCGAGTAGTAGCTGTTGATGGACCTCTCCTCCATGAATCTCTGTAATGCCATTCTAAAGTTATCTCGGATAGTGGTCACCAGTGCATCCACTGGTGGTCCACCAATGGTGGCATGGTCCACTACCAAGCTATGACCCATCCTTGGTCACATATCATCATCACTCTAAAGCTTGACTGAATATAGAACTACTTTGGCCCAGCTCCACAGTGTCAGCCACGCTGCCATGAGTGTGGAGCTGTTTTCTAATTGCTTTGCATTCCTTCCCATGTGCTTAATTGCTTCAGAGCTGTAACGCTTATCTATGATGTTGTACTGGTGGAGAATGTGGTGTCTATCGTCTGTGGGAGCTTCTCTGTTCCCAGCTTCACAACCGTTAGAGAGTCCAGCAGTATCCCGTGTGTGGGAGCACACCTAATTGGCTATTGCTTGGGGGAGGGACCCGGGCCGCATATTTGACACCCTTGCTCTAAATAGTCTGACAAACTTTCCCCTCTGAGAAGTGTGAACAAACAGCCTTCCCCATCATCGCACTAGCTCAGCCGATCTGTCTCTTTGCCATAAGCACAGTACAAAACTGATCACAAAAGAACGGAATGAATTAATTTGTGATAACCCCCCCCCCCATTTATATAAGAGCTATTTCTCCATAAGAAATTCAACCAACTATTTTAATCAAGACAGCTTTGGAAGGTATCCATTCTGAAAAGCATATAGACAAGTTTCCAAGTTAAAAAGCTGAATGAAATCCTGACACACAGATAACTTCCACATAGCATCCCGTGGCTGACAAGTTGCTACATGGGAGGATCTCACACCAAACAGAGTGGTTACTGCTGACACTTTAAGCAAGTGCCCATCACTTGCTGGACAGAGGAGAGGAGCCTGGATTCATCTTCCCTTGTTGTCAGAAGCAACAACTCCAGCCTACAGAACCACCAAGGAAAGGAACAAAGCAAACACTAAAAACAAAGATGGCAGCGGCGAGGCAGCAAGCAGGAGCGATCGGCCCCGGAGGACAGCGCGGCGGTGACATGATATAAAATGTAACATGATGTACCAGCGATATAATCTTTATAAAGATGATTTCAGAGTGGCAATAGCAGGCATGATTGGACTAGGTGTGATATGCAGAGAGGAAGTAGGTGTGGAGATATCAGCACTGGTGATGAGACAGGAAACCTAGGAGCAGAGCCGGGAGCGGAGCGATGAGCAGTTGCCGGAGAGCTGGGATGCGAAGCGGCGCAGTCCCCGGAGGTCTCGGCGTCAGGGCTCGGTGCGGTGCTCGTGTTGGCGTCCGGGTCTTTGTTCATGGGGTCGTGAATCCCACCTTTGTCGCCAGTGTAAAGTATGCAGATGGAGAGTGATTTCAGCTAAGCATACCTTTATTTGGTTCAGGACAAAGACAAGTGACCGGCTTGCAGACCGGTTTATATGCATTCAGAAAACCCGCCACCAAGCACACCTAAACACACCCCCTACTCCCGATAGGCTATTTACAGTAACCGAGCGACCATTGGTCGCCCGGCTGGGAAGCTAGCCCTTTTGAAAGGGCCGGCTAGGATCCTTCGGATCCTTTGTCTTTCGACTGAAGCTACAGATGAATTGTGCCTGGCCAGCCCGGGCAAGTCCGGGCATGTCAGGCTGAATACATTACAGAGGGAGCCGAGACACGGCAAGATTGCATGTTGCTAAAAAACCCAGCAAGGGTCGCTGCTGAAAAAAGAACGAAAGACCTGCGCCTGTGTCTAGCAAAGACCTGAAAGACCTGCGTCAGTAAAAACATCGCCAGCACCAAGCAAGAACTGCCGTGGAAAAAAGCCAAGAAGAAAAGAAGACCCTGCCGAAAATAGGGGGTGCCTGGGTAAGGAATTCACCTCCCCTGTCTATGTGCCCCTAGGTTAGAAAAACTGTAGAAACTATGTAAACCGCCCCGAGTCTACGGAAAGGGGCAGTATAGAAATCCAATGTGTAATGTAATGTAATGTAATGTAAAAACATGCAGGTCCAATTCCTGGGAACCAAATGGAGCTACACTCATAAAACAAATACAACAGTACAGAAAATAAGGTCTATTTCCTCCCTCAAGGACATCCCGGCATCCCATTTATAAAGGCCTGGAAGCACACACAGTGCGAAGAAAGTCAGTCAAAGAGATTTCTGTTTTTGGGCCACACGGTAATTTATAGGAAATCTTTAAAACCCGTCCGCTTGGTTAATCACCGTAATCTCACTCTGTTAATAATTTCGAGCCAGAGAAAACATTTTAATAATTGTTTCCGTACTTAAGAAGATAGTGCCATCAATTAGTTTGCTTGGGAGAACCCCCATGGCCGTTTTGTAAACCGACGCCTGGTTCTCAGTGCGGGGAAAACAAAGCATAGAATTAAATTAACATTCAATAAGAACAGAACATCAGGTGTCTTAGCAAGAGCTCTCACCGCTGTGCTCCTCTTCTGTGACAGTCCTCCCATCCCGCCGCTTGCCTATCCACCTTCTCCATCTTTGCTCCTTAAAGCGCCTCTGTCCCTTTCTCTGCTGTGACTTGCACTGGTTGCGAGGGGAGGAGTTGGGTGTGGGAGGAGCCTATTGTTACAGCGGCTGATGTCATAAAGACGACAACGGGAAGCAGGGGGAAGCAGCAGGATTGTCAACTCTGGTTTGCCAAATCACTAGTAGGGTTCCCAGCTCCGGTTTGGGAAATACCTAGAGATTTTGGGAGTGAAGCCTGAGGATGGAGGGTTTGGGGCGGGAAGGGGCTCCCTTGGCATAGAATGCCATATAATTCACCTTCGAAAGCAGCAGGGGATAGGGGGTGGGTGGGTGCCAGATCTAGTCTGGGAAACTTCCTGGAGATTTGGGGATGGAGCCTGGGGAGGACAGGCACCTCATTGGGGGGACAATGCCACAGAGTCCACCCTCCAGAGCCTTTCCTGCTGCACCATCTTCCTGACCTGCAATGGTCCTTGGGGGGGGGTGTTCTTTGGCCCACTGGCAAAACCCAACTGTATGCCTCTTGGATTTCCCCAACAGACCAAACTGCACCTCCTCCCTTTCTCACAATACAAGAACTCGTGGGCATTCCATGAAACTGCAGAGCGGTCGGGTTAGAACGGAAAAAAGGAAGTGCTTCTTCACCCAAAGAGTGATTAACACATGGAATTCACTGCCACAGGAAGTGGTGGCGGCTACAAGCATGGACGGCTTCAAAAGGGAATTGGATAAGCCTATTGAGCAGAGGTCCATCAGTGGCTATTAGCCACAAGGTTCTGGGTCAAGTGATGCTCTGTCTTCTTGGTGCTTGGGGGCTCTGGGTCAAGTGATGCTCTGTCTTCTTGGTGCTTGGGGGGGGTCAACAGTGGGAGGGCTTCTAATGTCCTGGCCCCACTGGTGGACCTCCTGATGGCACTGGTATTTCTGGCCACTGTGTGACACAGAGTGTTGGACTGGATGGGCCTTTGGCCTGATCCAACATTGGCGTCTCTTATGTTCTTATGTTCCTGGGACCAGCTGATTGCAACAAGAATAATAAATGACTCAGTGCATAAAAAAAGAGGTATTTCTCCCACAAAACCTGAAATCACTTACAAAATCTCAGCTTCCTCCAGACACCCACCTAAATACGGCTGCTGTTATAAAGCTTCCTGAGGGTCAACACAGTGGATGCCTTCCTGATGCTCTCATAGGGTTGCCAACTCGGGCCTGGGAAATTCCTGGAGATTTTGGGGCGCTGCTTGATGAGGGTGGAGTTTGGAGAGGGGAGGGGACTCCTCAGGGCTGTTTTCTTCAGAGGAAACCGATCGCTAGAGCTGAAGATCAGTCGTAATCCCAAGAGAACCCCAGGCAGTTTCCACCTGAAAGTTGGCAACCTTGCCTTCTCAGGAAGACTCTTCCTCCTACTTGAGGTCACAGCTGAAAAGGCCTCTGCTCAGGAGATGAAGACTGTTGGGAATAACAAAATTGTCACACGGCTTTCTCCAGGATATGTGCTGCTCTGTACTAATATTATTTGACTTAATTAGAAGAAAATGTCTCCTCCAGTTTGTTCCAAGGTAATCGGAATGAAACACACTTTTAAAGATTAATCCCGCCTAAGTGAGTTTTCTGTTTTTCTTGTAAAGCGTGTGACGAAAACAGAGTGCTCCGCGCTGACGCCGGAGCCACATTTTAATTCCTCATTTCGAAATTGACCCATTCTGCTTCTCAGCGTCGCACAGAATCAGGCTTCTAAGAAGTCTAAAGAAATTTAAGGGTGGAGGTCTGTCGCACGCCCCTGAACAAATCCCATAATTATACAGTTCAGTGCCAGATAAGGATTTAAAATATACCATCCACCAGTTAATGTTCCAATCAATTCGAACTGAAGGAGACCTAATTGAAATTCACTCACAGGCAGGCAGGGTCTCTCTCCCCCCCCTTTCCAAGTGTCACATTCTTACAATGAAGGATGCTTTATGATATTTCAATGAAACATTTAAAATGCCACTCTTCCGTTTCCCCCCTCCCTTTTGAAGCCTCGATTGTTCAGAATGCTGTCTTGACAGTGCTGTGCAGTGAAGCATGGAAAGAACAGGATATTGTGTGCCAAAAAGGAAGAAGTGTATATTTTCATATATACTTCCTCCAAAGCCTTATTGAGAGAGAGAGAGAGAGAGAGAGAGAGAGAGAGAGAGAGAGAGAGAGAGAGAGAGAGATCTGCTTTTCAGGCTACAAACAGATTTTAGGGAGATTTTACTAGGTTCTACGAAAAGACACAGGTTAAGATCACCTTTGAATGTACACAACATATCCAGTGAATTGTTACTGTTATGTCTCGAGAGACATAATGGTAAAGCATAATCTAGCTTCACTCATTATGCGGATTGTAAATACTGACCAATGGTGTGCATTCTGGAGGGAATGGTTTGGATTGGACGTTAACTCTTGATTGTGATTGGATGTAATGTAGCTAATGTGATTGGATGCTGTAAACATTGTAGGTGTGGCTATCCCAGCCAGAATTGTATATAAGTTGCCGTTTTTGCCTATGGAATTGGTCTAGCTGGTCTAGTCCTTACAAGGCTGAGCCTTTATGCTGTTCTCACTGAATAAAGCTGAAATCACTTGTTGAACTGTTCCTCCGAGTTAAGCGTCATACTTCACAGTTACCATAAAACCAGAGATGTGCAGGACATCAGTGTATGTCCCCCCACACACACACACTATACAATCCTTTTTTAAAAAAATTCCACCTCCTTACACTTGAGCTCCTTGAGAAATTGTTGTGAAATATCACAGGACTTCTCAAAACGCTTTTTGCCTATCAGGAGAGGAGCAGGAATTTCAGAGTTAACTTCTGATTCTCCAGTACTCTGGAAGTTTAGAAATCAAAATTCAGCCAGCAATGAGACTCTGGTAAAATGCATTCCGACCCCGGATTAGTGCCTACAATCGCGGCCTCAAAAGATGGCTGTTGAGCTGGCAGTCCTTGCAGGGCACAGAAGCTAGAAGGTGTTGCTTTCCAGTTGGCAGGAGGAAAGTTCAGAACCAAGTTCGATGGAATCATCTCACAACCATTCAGTGGCATAGAAATGCAGATGACTCTGGCCAGAGGAAGATAGATAGCTTCTCTCTTATTACAATCCTAGGACTCACTGAATAAAGCTGAAATCACTTGTTGAACTGTTCCTCCGAGTTAAGTGTCATACTTCACAGTTACCATAAAACCAGAGATGTGCAGGACATCAGTGTGTGTCCCACACACACACACACTATACAATCCTTTTTTTAAGAAAATTCCACCTCCTCTCACTTGAGCTCCTTGAGAACTTTTTGTGAAATATCACAGGACTTCTCAAAACGCTTTTTGCCTATCAGGAGAGGAGCAGGAATTTCAGAGTTAACTTCTGATTCTCCAGTACTCTGGAAGTTTAGAAATCAAAATTCAGCCAGCAATGAGACTCTGGTAAAATGCATTCCGACCCCGGATTAGTGCCTACAATCGCGGCCTCAAAAGATGGCTGTTGAGCTGGCAGTCCTTGCAGGGCACAGAAGCTAGAAGGTGTTGCTTTCCAGTTGGCAGGAGGAAAGTTCAGAACCAAGTTCGATGGAATCATCTCACAACCATTCAGTGGCATAGAAATGCAGATGACTCTGGCCAGAGGAAGATAGATAGCTTCTCTCTTATTACAATCCTAGGAGATAAGTATATGTCAAGAGGGGGGGAAATTATCCCCAGATTTTTCACCTTTTCTGTTACCTATGCAATATGTGCTTTTAATTTATTTATTAAACTTCTTTTCATCTAAATATGGTCAATTTGATCTCTGTGAACAACATTAAGCCCCATTTGGTCCATGTTTACTGGGGGCAGAAAAGGGCTACATTAGGGGTGTGTGGCCCAACATGCAAAGGGTTCCTGCTACAAAAAAAGCCCTGGGTTTCTTTGTGACCAAAAGAGAAAGAAGCCTGTGTGCAAACTTTCAGGTGAAACTAAAATCTCTTAAAATTGGTTTGCCGGTGGTAGCAAAACCCTGAGGGAGAAGTAGGGTTGCCAAATGGGCCCGGGGGGCGGAGTATCCCCCGCTTTGGAGGCCCGATTTCCGATGTGACGGAATTGGGCCCCGGGGGGAACCCCGCCCCCCTCGAAGCTGCGTCACCAGAGGTGACGCACGACGCAGGGCGCGATGAGAGCGTG
>NW_015164776.1:15949-17782 GCF_001447785.1 Gekko japonicus
GAGGGAGAACCTTATGGTTCCCCCCCCCCCGACGATATGGGCCACGCCCCAACGTGCTACGTCGTGCGTCACTTCCGGTGACATTCCGGCGGCATCCCCAGCCAGCTCCCGGAGCGAGAAGACGCTCCCCCCGCCGGTGAGTAAATTACATTTGGCAACCCTAGGGAGAAGTGGGGAGTTGAGGAAGAGGAACTTTATGGGGGGGGTCGATAGAGGCTGGAGACCTGGGTTGGCTGAGTAATTTCCTCATTCCTGAGGTGCAGAAATGGCGTTTGTGAGGAAGTCTCACCACAAAGACAACAACACTGCTCCCTATCTTAGTAAGGAGCTAATCCTTTTATTCACTCAGCATTCCCCCCCCCCTTTCCTCCTTTCTGAAGGGAAAGGGACTTGTAAGGGCCGAGTCAGAACTTCAGCCTTTCCAACCTGTTGAGATGGTTGCCAAAAGGAGGTTCTCCGGATTCTCCACAGATGGCTTCCCATATGAGCAGCTGTGGCATGACACCAAAGCATTAATTTCATAGTATCACTTTATGATGCAGGGTGATCAGCATTTCTTGAATTTCTACCTGGATCACATTAGGATTAAAATACCGTCACTAGATTTAGTGGTTCTAATCTACTGTGAGGCGTCTCCTATTAGGAAAAGACTTTGGGAGGAGGAACTTTCTCCAGAATGGCAGAATTCTTCTTCCACAAGGAAAAGATCAGGGCTATTTTGGGGCAGGAACGCAGAGGAATGGAGTTCCGGCTGGCTCCCGAGTTGGTCATGCCCAACAGGGACTCATTAGCATAATAGGCCACACCCAACAGCAGAAACTCATTAGGATTGGCTACATTAGGGGTGTGTGGCCCAACATGCAAAGGGTTCCTGCTACAAAAAAAGCCCTGCTTTGACAACAAACAAGGTAAACAGAATAAAAAGCAAATGGTGGGTGTGGCTGGATGAGCACACTTCTGGTAACATGGGGGTGTGGCCTAATATGTTATTGAGCTGTGCTGTCAGGCGTGTGGCCTAATATGCTAATATGTTTCTGCTGTTGGGTGTGGTCTATTATGCTAATAAATTCCTAAAAAATGCTGGGCTTTTTCTACAAAAAAAGCCCTGGAAAAGATTAATTCCTTCAACTGAAGAGTTTTCCCTTAAAGGAAAGGAACCATTGGATTAAACCTTATATATTTCATGGGTTACAAGAGCTGACTGATAAAGGTGGTTAAAAAACAAACAAACAGTAAAACTGTTCTGTAATATGAGCAGTCCCTCAGTGGGCTTTGGCCAGTCTTATAAACACAGGTAGCAATTTGGGTGGTCAAGAAAAAGGAGTTTTCATTGGCCCCGGTCATACGGCAAAGTTACCATGGGAGAGGCACAGGAGTCCCGCGGATTTGCCGGGCGCGATCTCACCTCAATATCTGGGAAGCTCAGTGCTCCCGTGGTGAACCTGTGGCTCCCTGCCGAAGGTGCTGAAACCGTGGGCCAAGGGCGGGCGTCTGATCGCGTTCCCGGTGGACTTACGTGGCATCTGGGGCCAACCGCTGTTCGTCTCCGCAGGTTGCGCAACAGCGCCCAACAGCGCATGCACACAAAGAGCGATTGCCAGTACGATCGTGCCACGCTGCAGGTTACCCGTCTGATCGGCATTTCCCCCAACCACAGGACCTCGAGACCGGGACGTGTGCTCGGGCAGCCACGGGTTAGTTTCCTCCGGGGCGTTTAGCCACACCTCCCCACCGCGATATCCGGCCCGTGTGACCAGGGCCATTGTCTGTTTTGAAAAGCCTTGAAATGATCATTCTGCTTCTTTGACTATCACCACACAACCTATTAACAAT
>NW_015164776.1:17797-37087 GCF_001447785.1 Gekko japonicus
AACACATCGCATCGGATGGAATTCCTGCCCCCCCCAGGATGCCCCTCAGATCCCCCCACCGGCACAACGAGGGGACCTGGCGACCCTAACTATAACGGTAAATACAAGGCTTCTCGTTCAAACCAAAATTGCTAAAGAATAGCTAGGTTTAAGTCCAGTAGCCCCTTAGAAAGCAACAAGATTTTCAGGGTATCAGCTTTTGAGATTCAAAGCTCCCCTCGTCATATATCTGATGAAGGGTACTTTGACTCTCAAAAGGTTAAAAGGTAAAGGTTTCCCTTGCTCAAAAGCCAGTCGAATCCAACTCTAGGTGGTGGTGCTCATCTCTGTTTCCAAGCTGAAGAGCCAGGGCTGTCCGAAGACTTCTCCGTGGTCATGTGGCCGGCATGACGAAACGCTGAGGCGCATGAAGTGCTGTTACCGTCCCACCATAAGCGGTACCTATCTACTTGCAATTTCTTGCTTTCGAACTGCGAGGCTGTCAGGAGCTGGGGCCAGAGACGGGAGCTCAATCCGTAACACGGCACTCGGGTCTCGAACTGCCGAACGACAGACCTTCCAGTCTGCAGCTCAGCGTTTTAATCTCTGAGCCACTGTGGCCCTCAAAAGATTAATCCGGAGTTTACAACTACAAACATGGCTACCCATCTGCAAAAATGACTTTTTTAAAAAAAGTTCTCTTTAGTGTGCACACAATTTTAGTTTGTCCCACAGTTGGCTATGGGCAGCTAGCATTTTGAAAAACAAAATAACACCTTTCAGAACCTGAATACTAAATGGAGGTACATATTAGGGTTAACAATGCCTATCACAAATTACATTCAATATTTCAAAAATGTGCACCCACACACACAGAGACGAATGGGTTGCTCCCTTAAAAAAGCAATACCTTAAGAAACCTTAATTTTCAAATAACATAATCCAATCACTTAAGAACGTAAGAAGAGTCCGACCGGTGTTTTATCTAGTCCAGCATCCTGTCTCACACTGTGGCCAACCAGTTCCTCTGGATGGACAACAATAGGGCATGGAGGTTGAGGCCTTCCCCTTATGTTGCCTCCTGGCTCTGGGATTCAGAGGCTTAGGCAGTGTTCCCTCTAAGCTGAGTTAGTGTGAGCTAGCTCACAATTTTTTAGCCTCTGGCTCACACATTTTTGTCTCAGCTCAGGAAAGATGGCTCCAGAGCACACTAATTTATGCTGTAGCCAAATCGCTCAAAACTTTAATGCCAGTAGCTCACAAAGTAGTTTTTTTCTCTCATAAGACTCCACAGGGAGCATTGGGCTTAGGGCCTCTGAATGTGGAGGTTCCCCTCAGCCACCGTGGCTAATAGCGAGTGATTGACATCATCCACGAATCTATCTAATGCCCTTTTAAAGCTGTGTATTCCTGTGGCTATCACTACATCCTCTGGCAGTGAATTCCACATTTTAATTACTCTCTGTGTAAAGTAGTAAAACCACATTTCCCTCAAATTAATTTGGCTTTTCCCAGTTTACCACAACTCTTTTAATTCTATTGAGAAGGAAACGGGGAAGAAATACTCATCCAGGGGAAAATTGCTTCCTACCACATTGCTTGCTCAAGTGGGAATTTTTATTAGCTTGTGCCATGGGGAACAATCTGTAATTTTTAATATCTCTCTAAAATAAATTCAGATTGTTTCCTTAATAGAAACGTCAATCTCCACAGCCAAACAATCCCTTCAAAAGGGTAGGATGCTTTCTGAACAGTGTATTGAATCTCTAGCAAAAGATTGATTTCTCTAAGATGAGAAAGAGGTACTTCAGCCAAAAGAATCACATTTCCCATTTGAAACATCCAAATGCTCTGAAAACAGAAACTGTTTGAGGTCCCTGGCTTCACATACTATCAGAAATTAACCCTGTCAGTGCTCAAACTGCAGATACAGAACTTTAGCTTTAGGTGGGAATTAATATCTACCATCTTTAAAGACATTTGCAAAGGCTTAATTGTCCCTATGCAACTTCAATCCACTTCTGAAAATAGTCTAATTCACAGCAGTGTCATTTAGCCATATTGTGTGCTGCACAGGCTACAATCCTAGACTTTGACCAAAACAGGCCCATTTTCAAATCCTCTCTTCCAGGGGCTGTGGCTCAGTGCTAGTGCCAGTTTAGTGTAGTGGTTAAGAGCAGCATACTTTAATCTGGAGAACTGAGTTCGATCCCCCACTCCTCCATTTGAAACCAGCTGGGTGACCTTGGGTCAGTCACAGTTCTCTCAGCCCCCAAAATAAACCTAGGTTGCCACAAAAAGAGCTAGCTTTTCAGACTGCCAGACAGTGTTCCCTCTTAGCTGAATTAGTGTGAGCTAGCTCACAGTTTTTTAGCCTCCAGCTCACACATTTTTGTCTCAGCTCAGGAAGCAGGGCTCCAGAGCAAACTAATTTATGCCGTAGCCAAATTGCTGGTTCACAACTTTCATGCCAGTAGCTCACAAAGTAGAATTTTTGCTCACAAGTCTCTGCAGCTTAGAGGGAATATTGCTGCCAGACAATCTTTGGATCTCCAGGCTATATACTACAGCCTCTGCCATACAACAATTAATTAAGAACATCTGCTTGGCATGCAAAAGGTCCCAGGTTCAATCCCCGGTCTCTCCAGTTAAAAGATCTGGCAGTAGGTGATGTGAAAGACCTCTTCCTGAGACCTTGGAGAGCCAATGCTACTCTGAGTAGACAATACTAACTTTGATGGACCAAGGGTCTGATTTAGTTTGAGGCAGATTCAGGTGTTCATGAAATTAATAATGGGTAATTGTGGACCAGTCACTCTCTAACCCACCTCACAGTGTTTCTGTGAGGTAGGAATTAGAACATCACTGGTGCCACTAGGTAGTGTTATACTCACCCAGGAATAGAGATGTGAAGGCCCGGGGGGGAAAAAACCGGAAAAAATGGGGGGGGGACAGGTTTTTTCCATTTTTTTCCTGAAGCCTTTTTTTTGTTTGTTTTTTTCCCGAAAAATTGAAAAAAGAAAAGAAAAGAAATGATTATGGAATGTTTTATTTTAACATGATGAATAAAATATTTTAAGACAAGGTGTTCAAATATTTTCCAAATCATTCATATATATATATGGTATCAGATTGATCTAATTTCTGTGCATTGAGGACAAGCAAGTCCTAGGTTACAAACTGAACTCTCCAATGCAAGAACAAAATGCATTTCTTATTGTCAGAAGAAAATAAAAAAAGGTTTCAGTTTTGTTTTTGCATGTGGGTGGGTATTCTGTTTGTAATAATTGTTTGGATACACTATATTTTTAATATGCTAGTTGTGATAATTTCATGCCACGTAAAAATGTCCATAGTCATATTTTATGTTCCTAAAGTAACAGAATGACTTTCAATCTAGAAAAGACAAAAGAAATGTAGCATTTTTTTCAATTTTTCAAAAAAATTCCGTTTCCCCGCCGAAAAAAACTGGGGGAAAAACTTGGCTGTAAGATGTGCACAGCATGACAATTGCACCAGTGTCCATAATAACACAGAGAGTGATTAAAATTACAGAGATGTAAAATGTGGAAGTCACTGCCAGATGATGTAGTGATAGTCAAAGGAATAAACAGCTTCCAAAAGGGGATTAGATAGATTCCTGGAGGATAAGTCTATCAATGGCTACCAGCCATGGTAGCTGAGGAGAACCTCCATATCCATACGCACTAAGCCTTTGAATCCCTGAGGGGATGGCCTCAGCCTCTGTGCCCTATGTGAGACAGGATGCTGGACTAGATAGAACAGTCCAGCAGGGCTTTTCTTAGGTTCTTATAGCCTCACCAACATCCACCAACCACAGCATAACATGTCCATGACAACCCTGGGATGCAACCCTATGAATGCAGCCAACCAAACAACACTGATGTGTGTTCCTTCCCACAAGGCAAGCATGGTGTTGACTGTGAATTATCAGTTCCAGGTAGATTTGGAGAGCGGGCTTTTAAGTGAAATCTCACACTTCATGGTCAAAGCCACTCTCATCTTTCGTTTTTGTTTATTATGATGATAAACGCAAAGGAACACAGTAATGAGCAAGACATTTGACTGCAAAGTGAAAGCAGTACTTAAGACCCCCCACCCAGCAAGGAATAAGAACTGATAACTATCATTTCAGCACTATTGCTGTCTAAGGCTATAATTAGACTGTAAATGAAGGAGGAGGGAGAAAATGCATGGAGAGGTGGAACATTTGCTGAAGGTCATCTACTATCGAGTATATACAGTGCACCAGTTAAAAAGGAACACGGATTTGGTTATGCTTTGCAAACCGACAGCACCATCCAAAGCACATCATTTTGTTTTGTTTTTGCCATCAGGTTGCAAGGACTCATAACAAAGCCAGAACCAAGGGGCTCTCAAGGCAACGGGCATTCAGATGTGGTTTGCTGTTGTCTGTGTCTGCATAGCAACCCTGGGATAGCTTGGCAGTCTTCCATCCAAGTGCAAACCGGAGCTGACCTTGCTTAGCTTCCAAGAGCAAGCTAAGCCTGGGCTATGGAGGTCAGGTCTAAACAGATTTACACCCTTCTAAATCCATTAAAATCAGTGGGTTTACAAATCTGTAACTCTGCTGTTAGATTATTTGCCTATATGTTGAATGTACAGGCTCTAATCCGAGCCCTGGTTTCTCAATGTATGATTTAATTTATAGATTAGGCATGAATTTCTGTATCTCTCCCTAAAACACACACTGTTCTGTAGCATCTTGAAAGCATGCAGCATATTTTATAACAACATCTCTTTAAGGGTATTCCCCACTGCCCCATGGTAACCACCAATCACTACAATAAAAACCAGAAGTTATAACCCCACTGTTTTCTACAAGATTTGGATACGCCTGAAAAGCTGGCAATGCATATACAGGTACTGACTTAGCTACAGTTAAACACTGGCTGGGTCAGCACAGGTACCATATAAATTCAAAAGAGAACACTTATTAGACTACCACAAGAAGGGGGACCCACGATACTCGCAGGGGGGGGAAGATGCTCCATGGGAGAAACAGCCGCAGGTGAGCCTTCCCTTCTCCCCCCCCCCGGCTGCAAGGCCTCGCTTGCCCGTCAAACTTTCTCCTCCCCCTGGCAACATCGGCGAGGCTTTGCTGGCCCGCCAAGCTTTCCCCCTTCCTGGCCCGCCAAAATTTCTCCCTCGCCCCTCTCTCCCTCCCCCCGGTGGCGAGGTCTCGTTGGCCCACCAAACTTTCTCTTTCCTCTCCTGCTGGTGGTGGCAGCGGTAGCGGTGAGGCCTCGCCGGTCAGCCAAGCCTTCTTCCCCCACCCCTCCCCTCCCACCACTGCCGAAGCCGTTCCAAGAGTTTTCCCTGTGCATGTGCAGGGGACGCTCTTTTACTTTTGGGGGGATTTCAGTATCCCCCTATAGTTTTTTTTACAGTTTTTAGATTTTTCTGCACATCTGGGGATCGCCCCAGATGTGCAGGAAAATCTCCCTGCCCCCCAAGTGCCCCCGATGTGCGGATTTAGATATCCGCACGCAGGGGGCGCCTTCGCTATTAGATATATAGATGATGTACCAATTCTGCAATTTCCCTAATGAATGTTAACTTTGTTACAGTGAACTTGACTGAACATCTCTGACTGGAAGAGTGGAACAGTAAAAAATTGACTTAATAAACATCTTTAAAGCAGCAAAGTGACTCAATGTAAAAGTTAATGTTAAGGGATGCTCACTTGGCCTTTTTTTAAAATAATAAATAAATCCAGCTCTGAGACAGTGAGACTCAGAATCCATTTAATGCCTCTCAAGGCAAATTTTGGGATGTCAGTGATATTGCACTGCTATTGTATTGCATCTGTATTTTAAATGTTGTAGGCCACCCCGAGGGTGCAGGATATAAATTAAATAAATACATAAAATGAATAAAATATTCTGTGCTGTAGGGCCCATTTGTACTGGAGAGATATTGGGGACAGAGTAGAAACAGACCCATTTTTTTTTAAAAAAAAACAGAAATCCAACTGTTGCGTTATAACAGTTGAAACAAAACAAGACAGAGAAATCATGAACACATGAATCTGCCTTATACACAGGGCTATTTTTGGGCAGGAACACACAGGAACGGACTTCTGGCTGGCTTCAGAGTTGGCCACGCCCACTACAGCCAAAATGTGCGTGGCCTGGAGAGTGACCCCCCGGCAACTCCGAGTCGGGCAGGCCAGGAGGGCCCCTGGAAGGATTGGGGAGGCATTTAAATGCCTCCCTGTGCCTTCCCCAAGGCCTGTCCAAGTTTAAACTGCCTCCCCTCCCCTCCCCGGGCTGGCTTGCCTGGGCTCCCCGCAGTGCTAGGGCAACGCGAGGGAAGACATGGGGGTGTGGCCTAATATGCTAATGAGCTGTACTGTCAGGGGTGTGGCCTAATATGCTAATGAGTTTCTGCTGTTGGGTGTGGCCTATTATTCTAATGAGTTCTGGCTGGGCTTTTTCTACCAAAAAAGCGCCCTGCTTATACGGAATCAGACCGCTGGCCCATCAAAGTCAGTCTTGTCTCCTCAGCCCGGTAGCAAGTCTCCAGGGTCTCCAGGTTGAGGTCTATCATATCTCCTACAACCCTATCCTTTTAAGTAGAGATGCTGGGATTGAGCCTGGGACCTTCGGCATGCCAAGCAGATGTTCCATCATTGAACTATGGCCCCTCCCCCAAGGCAGAATTAATGCTACTAAGAAAACTCCTGGGTCTGTATATTTGAAAATGCAACAGGCAGACTGAGGACCATGTCAATTCCAGTTTGCTGTAGTTTTCCCTCCTGTGGTGCTATTCATGCAAGACGGTGTTTGCTCAAAAGCCCAAGATCATGGGTTTCGTACAGTGGAATCACGGGTTTCATACTGTAAAATGGAAACTTTGGGGGTGATATCCTGTAACAGGAATTGGCAGGGCTCTTTTTGTAGAAAAAGCCCAGCAGGAACTCATTAGCATAATAGGCCACACCCAACAGCAGGGACTCATTAGCATATTGGGCCACACCCCTGAGAGCACAGCTCATTAGCAGATTAGGCCACACCCCCATGTTACCAGAAGTGTGGTCATCCAGCCACACCCACCTTTTGCTTCTTATTCTGTTGACCTTGTTTGTTGTCAAAACCCAGGGCCTTTTTTGTAACAGGGACTCCTTTGCATGTTAGGCCACACACCCCTAATGTAGCCAATCCTAATGACTTCCTGCTGTTGGGTGTGGCCTATTATGCTAATGAGTTCCTGCTGGGCGTGGCCAACTCGGGAGCCCGCCAGAACTCCGTTCCTGTGCGTTCCTGCCCAAAAATAGCAATTGGCATTCTGAATCATGGGACACAAGCCAGTCAAATTAAATCATTTTTTCCCCAATCCAATTGAGTTCAACAGCTGAGCAACGGGTTGCCAACTTTTAAAGTGGTCCCTCTGGCCCTTCCTTTAATAGCACTTTGGTCTGCAGCCATTATCAGGTGATGTTATTCAGCTCCAAGCCCATTTCCGCGTATTAAACCTGTCTTCAAGGGGCAGGGCATTTTTATCTCCTGCCCACTTGGCAGACTTATGCTTAATCCTCCCATTGACTCCATTGAAACTTATTAACCCTGGCTACATCATTTGCATGAGATTCCTCATCCATTCCTCATCCATTCAAGGGATTTCTAATTTCAGAGTGGCAATCTGGGATGCAGCTAATGTGTTATACTTTGAACCTGGGGGGGGGGTCCCCCCAACTCTTGCCGACCAGTGTATCGTTTCAGTTAGGTCATAAATGCTAAGGAATTGCAGAGATATCTGAAAACGCTGACATTTTTAAAAGACTATTTCCCTCCTCGTAAGTTAGTAGGAGGGAAGAGAGTGACACAAAAGTACTTCCCAAACCCTTCCAAACTAATATGTCTAAAGCAGCTTCTGAACGTAATGCAGCCTTCTTCCTTGACCTTGACTTCTGTGGCCACTTAGCTATGAGTCGACTTGTAAGTACTAGATATTTCATTCAATTATAGCTTTAAATTGGTGATTAGCCAATTAATCCTCACAGGACCCAGAGGGATTCGAGTGTTATTGAGATCTGCAAAGCACTTTTTAAAAAAAAGATATCAAAGAAAATTCAAGTACTACATCCCCGACAAGAGTTAAGTCCATCACAGTAATGAAGTTATTTAAAGGACGGTCTGTAACTGCAGCTGCTGAGAAACCGGGCCCTTTTAGAGGAAGCAGAATACTGTGCGGTGGCTTCACGGATTTCACATCGACTTCATGCATGCATATTTACAAGATGGAACATCGCAGATGTTTACGTGGTTCAGAAGGAATCAGAAAATATCATTGCAGCTGGAACCAGACTTCAATAGAGACTTTAGCAAATGCAGTCAAGTAATTATTTTGCTTCATTTTTTTGTTTTTTGTTTTTAGGGGATGGGGCTTTCTTATACCAACATTCATGGTGTGGTCACTATTAAATGTTTTAAAGAAAAGAGCAATGTTCGCTGCTGGTAAGTATACCAGCAATGGCTCCTCTTTGAATTATCTACTGAAACCTTTTAATTCCGGCCTTTGATTTTGTAAAATTCCCAAGATGATTAATGTGAGTCAATTAAAATAAACCAAACCAATTACAAATCAACTACATGCTGAACAGACTGTAGCTGAGAGGATGCAGAGCCAGTAACAAAATTGGGAAATGCAGGAGTGAAAGGCTATGCCTGGTATTCTCCTGAAAAGAAAGGCCAGCAGAGACAGAAGAGAAACTGTCAGGCTCCAAGAGCTCAAACCCCAAACCCAGTTTCAGAACATAAGAAGAGCCTTGTTGGATGAGACCAGTGGTCCATCTAGTCCAGCCTCCTGTCTCATACACTGGCCAGTACGATAATAATGATGAGAAATTGCTGTAAAGTTCACAAATCACAATGGATAGACAATAATAACTAGTACAGAATTGACGCTTGATGATGTTTATAATTTCTATGTTTTCAGAACACAGGATGTCAAATACGGAAGGTGAGCGATACGAACATCTCGAGTGGTTGTTCGTTTCGAGACAACTCTTTTTCAACCAAATTCCTATCAGAAAACAGATGGAATATAATAAGCTTAAATACATACATCACGGCTATGACCAAATAAATAAAAATATTCTTGTTGTTACATACAGTTCTCTGGTTCTTATTGTGTTTAGCTGTAATATCAATCTTATCCTGTAATATACAAAGCATTTGTTCAAGAATAAGATCCAATTGCATTAATGTAAGCACTGTTGCTTATACTTCCATTATAAGAGATGAGAAAAACTTACCAACATCCGTAAAGCACATAGGCTAACAAGTTTTAACAGCACAAGGGCTAACAAATTCTAAATTCAGACAAGAAGTCTTAATGGTTGAAAATATCTATCTCATTAAATAGGTGCAAAGTGCAAAAAAGTTGATCACTGGATGTGATAACGGAGTTCCGTGTTCCACGTTCTGAGAATTGAGTTCCAAGCACTGTTCCCTCTAAGCTGAGTTAGTGTGAGCCAGCTCACAGGTTTTTAGCCTCAGGCTCACACATTTTGTCTTAGCTCAGGAAGGATGGGGCTCTAGAGCAAACTGATTCATGCAGTAGCCAAATCGCTCACTCACAACTTTAATGCCAGTCGCTCACAAAGTAGGATTTCTGCTCACAAGACTCCGTAGCTTAGAGGGAGCATTGGTTCCGAGTTCCAAATTCAGAGAATGGAGTTCCGAATTCCGAGTTCCGAGAAAAGAGTTTCCTGTTCCGACTTCCGAGAACGGAGTTCCAAATCCCAAGTTCTGAGAATGGAGTTCCGAGTTTGGAATTCCAATAACAGTGTTTCCGTTCCATAATTCTGTTTCCAAGTTCCAAATTCTGAGAACGCAGTTCCGTATTCCAAGTTCCAAGAATGGAGTTTCGAGTTCCAAATTCAGGGAATGGTGTTCTGTGTTCTGAATTCAGGGAATGGTGTTCCATGTTCCAAGAATGGAGTTCCGAGTTTCAAATTCTGAGAACAGATTTCCGAGTTCATAGTTCTGAGAATTCCGTGAACAGAGTTCCGAGTTCCATATTCCGAGAATGGAGTTCCGAGTTCCGAGAATGGAGTTCAGAGATTGGAATTCCATGAACGGAGTTCCGGGTTCCGAGAATGGAGTTCCGAATTCCAAGAATGGAGTTCTGAGTTCCAAATTCCGAGAACGGAGTTCTGTTTTCCAAGTCCCTCCCCATAAAGAACAAGTTGTGATGGCCTTGGGAGAGATGGAAACCTTGCTATATTGCGTATTTTGAACTTCCTTTATGTCCTGTATTTGTATATTTAATTTGTTATCTTATGTTTGGTATATGAATTTTGTAATTTATTGGGTTGAATAAATATTTTTTTTAAAAAAAGAAAGGACTGCTGAGGGGATGGCCATGTAGGAAAGATCCTCACAGTCTTTGCATTGGTGGATTGCTGGATCTAATCCATTGAAATTAAGGATGTGCCTACGCTACTAAGGAAAAAGAAGAAAAAAGGGGGGGGGAACTGAACCTAAACCTAGAATTTAACCTAAGGAACATTTTATTGGGAACATTTGGCTGTACAATCTCAGAAGAATATACAGTTGACCAGAGAGAAGTAGTACTGGACATGTGATTGCACTGGAGGTTTCATTTGTATTTTTGTATTTCTTTTCTTTGCCCAGTGGTTAAACTTTGAAACAATTGGTTTCTGGTCTTTATTCCATATTTTGTATATGTATGATTGTATGTATTTTTGCAAATCAGCCAACATGTTCAGTCTGTATTAGACCTCTGAGGAAGGCCTGTAAAGGCCGAAACGCATTAGGTCTATCTTATTAGCCCTTGTATGTTTTTATATTTGTATATGAGGTATGAATGGGCCCTTGTTTGTTATTTTAATTTATGTTGAATAAATACATGTATATTTTTGTACGTTTCATAATGAGATTTTTAGAGTTGGCCCTCTTCTATTCTTGCCTACACTACTAAGCCCATCAGAGATCCACCAGGGGGTCTTGATTGGCCACCTGTTCTTGCTGTCTACCTGGGTCTGCAACAACTAGGGTTGCCAGAACCCCCTAGCCACTGGTGGGGGGTGGGGGGTATGGCCGCTAGCTCCACATTGGGGAATTCCTGGAGATTTGGGGGTGGAGCCTGGGGAGGACAGAGTTCCCAGTGGGGTACAATGCCATAGAGTTCACCCTCCAAACCTCCGTTTTCTCCAGGGGAACTGATCTCCATAATCTGGAGATAAGCTGTAATTCTGGGGGAACCCGAGGTCCCACCTGGAGGCCGGCAACAACAGCAGAGGGGTTGTAGAGCACTTGCGAGCCACACTATGGAGCTAGTGGGTCGCAAGCGGGTTTGCAGATCATGAGCTGTGCAAGAGTAGCAGTCCCCTGGAATACCCTCACAGACCTCCAGGACCCCCCGACCCCAGTTTGAGAAACCAGATGAGCTGGCAAAATAAACCTGGGATCTTTTCGACGTAAAGCACATTCTCTGCCGCTGCAGTATCAGGCGTCAGCTTTTGCATTCTACTATGGCTTCCTGTCAGGCCGCGAATGCTGTCTTCAGAAGGGGTCATTGCTCAGGTTAAGCACCCTTTAAACAAGGCACGGGGCTATGTGCAACCCTCTGTGGGTAAGCGCTTTTCACATCGCTGCTAAATCCGCCTCTAGCCATTGCCATCTGTGCCTGTTGAGTTACACCAGTGTTGAAGATTCTCTTAAAATTGTCGGTCTCATTCAGTCTGACTTGGGCACGGTTCTCATTGCTGATATAATAACGGTGCCTCTAATCTTTGGTTTTTGCTTCTTGGAAGAAATGGCTTATTTGTTGTCTGTGGATAATCATGTAATTTGGGCATTTGTTCGGTTGCTTGTTTTAAGCGTCTGTTGAAATCTCATTGCCAGACCCTGTGGCCGTAAAGGATAATTTAATTTTGCACATTATGCATTAGTTTTGTGAAAGCAAAGGCTCTGTGTTGAGACTGCGATTCTGAAAGGTTTGCAGTGGCAGGACTCACATTGTTTGGTGGAGTATAGTTGTACTTCATTTGGTACATTTACAGCACAAAGCTAGGCAGGGTGACTATAATCTAAGGCCATTTGCATTAAAGGGTTACAATGGAGTAACTCTACCTAGGTTCTCACTCAATCACAGTCTGAGTACGCAAACTTACTCCAGGGCCTTCTCAGCAGCTCTTTCTCGGCTGCAGAACTTTGTCCGCAAGGTAGTGTGTTTTCTTCTCTACATGCCATTCAAGTTTTAATCCTGAAAAGTCTTTCCTGGGAGTAAGCCTCACTGAATAAAATTGGACTTATTTCTGAGTAGATCTGCTTAGGATTTAGGGTTGCCAGGTGTTACCTGTCTGCCTCACGGTAAGGATAAGCAGAGGAGAAGAGAATGATGGATGCTGCTTTGAGTCCCATTGGGGAGAAAGGTGGGTTATAAATGAAGTAAATCAATAATCAATATAGCTGACGGTGGGGGCGGCAGGTAAAATGTAGATTGGCTGGTGGGTGAGAAGGAGAGAAGAAAGCAGGGAAAAAGGAGAGGATTTGGGAGCTGCCAGGAGGAGGGTAAAAGAAACAGTAGGGAGGAGATGGGGGGGGGGGAATGAAATCCACCTTCTGCAAGTCTCCTCGCTCCTCGCTCGCTCCTTTAAGTATAGGGAGCCCGAAGGCGCCAGATGCCTGGTCTCCACGTGGAGACCAGGTGTGCGGGGCGTTTTCATGCCGGCGGAGAGGGGCAGGGCGGACCTGGACACCAGCCGGAACACTGTTCTGGTGTGTTCTGCCCCCAAAATAGCCCTGATTTTATCCCATCCTCTCCTTCCACCTCCTTCCCTAAAGCTTACCTATAGGCAGCACAGTTGTACATTTTAATTCAATTCACTGCAAAGCCCTGAAGACCTATTACTAATCAGAAATAGCAAGCTTCCCTTCCAAACAAGTACTCAGAAAAAGCTACCCCTCCCCCCCAGCTCCAGGCACTGCAAACGTTCTCTTTATTTATTTGGAAATTCTTCTAGGCCTCCATTTCCCTAGCCCAGATGAGACCCGATGCAGAAAACATAACAGAAATGACAATAATACAATATTTAAAACAGAACCAACCAGTTATCTTAGCCACAAAACACACACGCTGATTTAGCCCCAAGATTGCCCCCCCCCCGTGCTCTCTTAAACAGTTCAGTCTTGCAGCTTCACCAGAAGGGCAGCAAGGTAGGAGCTCTCCTTAACTCCTCTGGGAGTCATGATGTCAGGCCTCCCAGGTTGCCCTGGCATCCCACCTCATTTCCCACTGGAGCCTTGAGCACCACTGGGAGGAAATGGGGAAGGAAAGGCCTAGTGAGCTTGGTGGTGAATCCATAGAGTTTTTGCAAAATGGTAGAGCATCTGCCATATTGCTTCCAATTTTCATGGGAAGTGATGTATGCACGCCAGCCCTCAGGTCCCAGCGGGGGTTCCCCTGCTTTTTTGAGGCATTTGATCTGCTGCCAATCCAAATGCTGGACGACGTTCCTGATGTGATGACATCACCCTGGAGTGACGTCATCACACTGTCAATGTTGGGGGATGACGTTCTAGTTCTGGGGCAAACTCTACGAAGGGGGAAAAAAACCCATAGAGATTTGCCCAAAAACTAGAATGTCACTGTTGTCGGTGATGTGCTTTGCACACACAGCAGAAGATCCCAGAAAGGGGCCGGGAGCTCCCTGCGGGCTTCCAGGTAGGACCTGGCAACCCTAGTGCCAGCGTGATGCCAGGACACCAGCCCAGCCCTACATTCCCCCCCACGTGTTGTTGGCTGCAATCTGGCAACCCTATCTGGGATTCATTCCTTTCATCCCTTCTTAATCTTGCGCTTTTTAACTATTCTTTAAATGTGTGCGGGGGGAGAGAGGTTATCTTCATCCAGAAGACCATGGTGTGGTCTCCACCTTGGTCATGGACACTCTTATGTTGGGTTGCCAGCTCTGGGCTGGGAAATACTGGGAGATTTGGGGGATGGAGCCTGAGGAGGGACCTCAACAGGGTACAATGCCATAGGGTCCATCTTCCGAAGCAGCCATTTTCTCAAGGAGAACTGATCTCTCTTCTCTGGAAATCAGTTGTAATAGTGGGAGATCTCCAAGACCCACCTGGAAGCTGGCAACCCTACCTTTAAGGTCTAGAGTGGGGCTTCCGGTCGGGGAAAATGGCAAGTTGACGCACCCTGAAAGAGCTCGGGGTGGACGGTGGCTTCTTCTGACAGTTTGGGCAAGTTTTTGCCCAACGTGGCATCCCCCAGCTAGGGGGATTGACTAGCAAGCAACAAGGTCCAAGGAGAGAGTTGAGATTGGTGTGATCAAGGCTCGAAGGAGGCTTGTGTCACACTTTGATCTCCTCTCCCAAAGCGGGCATTTGCGAGCAGCACTAAAGAAGCCAACCGAGCTGAGGATTCAGCATAAATTTGTCATTTCCCGACTTCTTATGAATAAAGATCAAACTGAATGTGAGCGAAGCAGTGCGAAAACCTAGGATAAACAAGCAAAGGTAACAAAAATGTTTTGCTTACCGGGAGGGAGTCAGAGCGAAAATTTGAAATAAGTGGACAGGCGCATAAAACTTTTCAAAAAACATTCTGTTCATTCCGGTGACTAAAAGGTCTAGAGTGGAGTACAGGGCTACTGTCAGGACTTGATGTTGCAACATGAAGATGGGTGCATACTGGTCAGCATCCCACAGTAAGAAGTGAATATGAGAGCAATTGGTACCAAACTGTGTCTCTTTTAAAGCAGGCCTTTGGTTCATGCAGCTTCTCTATCCCCAATCAAGGGAGATCTCAAAATTGGATGACTGGTGTTCACATAAGTGAATCACCCACATGGCTACTGGTGCAGTCCTGGGCGGAGTTACACCCTTCTAAATCCCATCGTATTCAGTGAGCTCAGAAAGGTGTAACTCTGCTTAGGGTTGTTCTGTCAGTCAAAGGGGGACTAGATTCAAAATATTTACCAGTTACTTTGCGTGTTATCTATCAAACAAATCTACTCAAAGCTGTCATTGCTTGCCAGTTTCCCAGTGCTGCTAATTTCTAATTTCCATGCCATGTCAGAGAACGTCAAAATACTAAATATTAGGGCTTGACAACTATCAGATGGTGTTCAGTGCTAATTACCATTTCATGTAAGATTTCCCATTTCACAAACTACTGAATATTATGGCCTGTCTTCTGTCAAACTGTTAAAAGTCACTGTACGCAAGCCATCAAATATTGTCAAAATAACCCCATGGCCTTCAGATATTAATTGCCATTCCATGCAGGTTTTTAAGAAAATATTTTAAAAAGGACTACCGGTTTTTGGCGACTCAATGGCAGACATGTCTCTTGGGTGCTCCCAAGGACATGATCCGTGAACCAGTGGACTGAGAGGGGGTGTGATTGTACGCACCCTCCAGGGGCCCTTGTAAGGGTTCCAAAGCCATGGGGTGCCGAGGGGTGCCTCTCCGCCGGCGTGCTGCCAGGGGATTGAGGTGCCCCAAATGCCCTGAAGGTCTTGCCACTGCATTCCCACCCTGGGACTAAGAGGCGCACACCGAAACAAGCATGTGGAGATCAAGCGCCATAGATATTTTGATGGCGAGATCTACCTGATCAACATTAAAAGTGAGTCTGGTCGAAATGAGCACCAGAGAACAGGCTGAAAGTCCCCCTTAAACTAAGCGAGGGTGGGCAGGGCACCCCCCATGGAACTAAAACAAACTTTAAGTATGATTGTTTGAAGGGGATGGAATTAAAAGTGATATGGGACTAAAGTAAGGAACTTACAATAGATTTTCAAGTGGCTTGCAGACTTTAGAGACTTTTGGCAAAACAGAGTAAATGTAAACATCCTCAAAGATGCCGCACAAAAAGACGGAGAAAGATAAGCTTCCGAAACCTAAGCCTCCTTCAGGAAGTGCCAACCCAGTGAGTGTGGCCACGCAACCGGACACAACCATAGACTTTTCAAAAATGTTAACAGAGGCTTTGCGACTCCTGCTGGAGCAAATGAAGACGCTCAAGAAAATTTTTGCTGCACAACAACAACTAAACAAAACTGGGAAAAAAACAGATCGAACAGTAAAGAACTTGAAAGAAGTGGATGCCACTACAAAAAAGCTTAAAAAAACAAATGCAAGAGATGGAAAAGAAGAGAAACTCTTATGAAGCACATTTATCACAACTCCAAATGGAAAAGGCAAGCTTTATCCTGAGATTTCAGGGGGTTCCTGAGAATAAAGGGGAGAATCTCAAACAGATTATGGCTGATGCCTTGGGACCGGTTGCAGATTTAAAAGATGATTTCATTTTAAGCAAGATGGATGTGACCTATAGGTCATATTCAGAATTTATAAAGAAAAATAATCTGCCTGGGGAGGTGGTGGTGAGATTTTCCAGAAGATAAGTGAGGGAACAGATCCTAAAAGCTACAAGTGGAACCACCCTTAAAATTGACGGCAATGAGATAAGAGTTTTGAAAGATATTCCTTTTGAAATAAGGAAAAAGTGGAATAAATACAGAGACTTGACGTTCTTACAAAAGAATAATATCTCTTACAAATGGATTCTACCTGAAGGATTACTCTTCAAATATAAAGACAAGAAGGAAAAAATTGACTCTGTTATGAAAGCATGAGAGTTCCTGCAGCAGCTATCGGGACCAGCGGGAGATGATGACGAGGACAAAGGGACTGATGATGAATCACCTGCTGAAGAAGGCTCAGACTCAGATCTTGGGGCGGCTGCCCCTAAGGAAGACTACCGTTTGAGGGAAAGAAGACACAAAAAATGAGATGCTGATTCTCTCTGAAGTTTGCTTTCAACTTTACAATTGACTCTTGCTTAGATCCTTACTAAGTCAGATTACCTGGACTCGAAGTATATAAGCGACTCTTAGTGTTCACTTGCAATGTAACAATATAACCTTATATATTAGAAGCTATGATATGTAACAATTGTAGCATCTCCACCTTGGGTTTCTAGTGGTTATGCTTTACTTTCTCCTATAGTTTGTAGTTTCCCCATCCTGTTTTTTCTTGTAGTTTTAGAAAATTAAAAAAAAATGTTTTAAAAAAGAAGAAAATATTTTAAAAAGCTAAACACTATTGCATGTTACCTACGAAATTCTTCAAAATAGTAACTGCCATTTCATGTCACCAAGTACTATCTGATATCAAATACTGAAATCCCATATCAAAAGTAATGCCAAGGGCAGGAGCACATGGACAGTACCATAGCTTGATTACCAACGTGTCAGGTCCCACAGCAATCAACGGAGTACACACTTATAGAAAGGGATTACTTTATTGAAGCCATGAGTCACTTGAACAGAAGCACTGTTCAGAATAATGTTAGCTCAGTGAGCTGGGAAGGTTAAAGCAAGTTTATAATTGTTACAGCCAATAAACATGGTTCCCGCACGCGCCTAGAAAGCATTTTTTGCGCCCAAACCCTTGGGAAAGCAACGGCAACTGTGTTATCACTACAAAATGCTTCTCACAGTTTCTACTCATTAAAGCCAAAGCAAGGTTCTTCTCTCGACCACCTGTGACCTTGGAAAAGATAACGTTACAGCAAAGCATGGCTGGCGTAGTCTAACAGGAATGCAGTTACTATGAATTTATGCGCATGACTATATGAGCGGATCTCTAGAGGGGGGGAAATATACAAACAGGTACATTGTAGGACTCAGGTACCAGAATGTTTATAGAAACAGGAAATAACCTTTGGCAGCTCGCTGACACAACGGAAGTCTGGATGGGAGAGATGGAATTATTATAAATGTTATATTGTGTCCTAACTTAGTTTTTAATTCTTCTGGTTCTAGAAGTTTATATAGATGTTGTTGTTATATTGTTCTGTCATTGTAACGGCCTATGGCTAAAGGCAATAAACTGAAACCTGAATCTAACCAAGGGCAGGAACACATGGACAATGGCAAGCCCACAATTACCCCTCAGATCTTCTATACTCCCATCTCCTCTCCTAATGCTATTGTTTAAACTTGCAGTCAAAGGTAACAATTGGTGATGCCCTGATAGATACATGGAAACATTTTAGGTATGTGTCTGGGCTCATCCAATCCTGATCCAAATATCCGATCCTGATCCAGATATCATGGAATGTCAGGAGATAAACAGTCTGTGAGTATTTATATAAAGCTTGATTTATATAATGCTTGATTTTAGTGATAACTAATGAATAGCCAATATTGGTGTTGGAGGAGAGTTTTACAGATAACCATGGACAAACAAAGTGGTTCTCAGTCACATCAAGCCTGAACTGTCCCTAGAAGTTAAAATGTCTAAACTGAGGCTATCATTCCTTGGTAACATCAGGAGGAGACAAAACTCACTGGAAAATACAATAATGCTAGACAGGGCTCTTTTTGTAGAAAAAGCCCAGCAGGAACTCATTAGCATAATAGGCCACACCCAACAGCAGACACTCATTAGCATATTCAGCCACACCCACGACAACACATCATATTAACATGTTAGGCCACACCCCCATGTTGCCAGAAGTGTGGTCATCCATCCGCACCCACCGTTTGCTTCTTATTTTGTTTACCTTGTTGTCAAAACCCAGGGCTTTTTTTTGTAGCAGGAACCCTTTGCATGTTAGGCCAGACACCCCAGTGTAGCCAATCCTAATGAGTTTCTGCTGTTGGGTGTGGCCTGTTATGTTAATGAGTTCCTGGGTGTGGCCAACTTGGGAGCCAGCCGGAACTCCGTTCCTGTGCGTTCCTGCCCAAAAATAGCCCTGCTAGGAATATGTGAAGGCAGCAGGAAAAGAAGGCCCAGAATGAGATGGATTGACTCAATAAAAGAAGCCGCGGCCTTCAGTTTGGGAGACCTGAACAAGGTTAACAACAGGACCTTTTGGAGGTCATTAATTCACAAAGGATTGCCATAAATTGGAAGGGACTTGAAAACACGTGACATAACCACAACTGTTTTGGGGAATACATTTGTTTCACTTCTGGCTGCAACACACTTTGGAGCAAACATGTACATGGAATCTTATTGTGAGCCCATCTCTAACAGGAAATATGTCTTCATCTTCAGCATAATCTGTGTAGGACTGTGTAGCATTATGACATCACTTTAGCCACTGGAAGAATTCTGTGGGATCACACATGTTTCCAATCCAGAAGGAGGGAGGAGGAGGAAGAGGAGGAGGAGGAAGAAGAAGAAGAAGAGGAGGAGAAGAAGAGAAGAAGAAGAAGAAGAAGAAGAAGAAGAAGAAGAAGAAGAAGAAGAAGAAGAGGAGGAG
>NW_015164776.1:37532-51474 GCF_001447785.1 Gekko japonicus
ATAGATATAGATATAGATATAGATATAGATATAGATATAGATATAGATATAGATATAGATATAGATATAGATATAGATATAGATATAGATATAGATATAGATATAGATATAGATATAGATATAGATATATATAGATAGATAGATATAGATATATATATATATAGATATATATAGATATATATATATAGATATATATATATATAGATATATATAGATATATATAGATATATAGATATATATATAATGTTCAAGCTCTTGCATAAATTTTGTACAAAACAAATGTGTGAATCAAACTTCTGAAAGAGAGAGAGAGAGACTGAGAGAATATTTGGACTTCAGTCAACATTAGCAGATAATCTGGGCAAATGAACGGAGAAGCACAGTGTGGCACGAATATACCCCGTTGAGGAATGCTTGGCCATTTTGACATCTAACTAGATTTCCTGGTTACAGTGAGAGGAAACTGTAGTGCTCACTCGGTTAAAGGAAGGCAAAATTGCATTGGTTGATGCCCTTTGTTCCTCAAAGGAACTGGGTAACAGCATTGTTCTGCAAATGGAGACGCTCTCCTGACAGTGTCAGCATTTCGATGCTGGATTTTTATTTTTATTTTTTTTAACAAAACATTAGCAATCACTGGTGTATCCCGCTTGGTTCCTTTCTTGGAGAATATTGTGAGTTCCCTGTCCTGCAATGAATTCTGCCACCTTCATCTCTGGATTTATTTTATTTTTTTAATATGTTATTTTATTTAATTCTGGCCTGTTTTATACCCATAACCAGCCAAACTTATTTGTGACCATACAAGCATGTTTAATATGGTGTCGCACTGTCACTGTCACTCTCCCCACCTTTAATAAGCTCTTCTCCACTTCCGCATGGATGCGCAAGGTGAAATTGTTCCAGTAGCTTGTCAGATCACATTTACCAGCCTCAAAGGAAGGGAAATTCAGCATTTCAGCAGTCATAATGGTTGATGCTCAGAGAGACGAACATAAACCAGATAGGTCATCTGAAGATGGTATTTGGGCATCTATGAACCTGGTTCTCTAGAGGGAATTAAAATGAAGAGGGTCCTTCACTTCTATTTACACCACATTTGTCTTAACTGGTGCTCTGCCCAATTGCTGCAGTGTTTTAAGTTCTGGGTTAAAAAAACCCCAAACCTGAATATTTGAAGGAACTGCTTTGTTTTGTTTTTCATCGACGCTTTAGTGATTGTGTGACAATGCATGAGACACTTCTACTGTAGATGAGGTGACACAGCAGATCATATGACATTGGTGTTGGAGAAACAACAGCCTATTAAGAGTCTAGTTACTGTAAGTGCTCCTGAAAGAGTAGTTTAGTCCACTTGCACCCCGGGGTGTGTGTGTGTGTGTGTGTGGTGTGCATTCTCTAGTGTTTAGGGTTTATTGAATGTTTTCACTTGCAGTTCAACCTACCTTTTCTTGTTTCTCTTTTTCTGATGTGTGTTAATATGTGTTAGTGTTTGTGTTCTAAAAGTCTCTCTGGCCCCGGTCACACAGGAGGTTTAGGCCCAGAAGAGAGATGGATTGGGGGCGCAGCAAACGGGCGTGATCACAGTGCAACGTCTGGGAAGCGGTGCACACCCGTCCCCAATCTAGCCCTTCAGGCTGAAAATGCGTAGCAAAAAAGAACCTGCAAAAGAGCAGGACTTACCTGAAACACTGCAGCAAGCGCGGCCGTGGGATTGCCAGCGCTCCTGTCTTCACGAGCATTCGAGGCTCCTGGCTGAACTGTGCATGCACACACATGCGCAGCCGGCTGCCTCATTCTCCCTTCAGTGGCTCCCCCCCCGGCATCTGATCGTGCCGGGGAGCAACTGCGCGGCGGCTCAGGGGATCTATCTGATCCAGCTGCCGCATGTCTCTTTTGGTGCGGCTCTAAAAAGCCACACTTTGGCCGTGCTTTTCCCCACTGTGTAGCAGGGGCCTCAGTCACACTACTGGCCTGTAGTCAGTTATAGTCTTTTTGATCCTGTTGCAGTAACTTCAGTGAAAGCAAACTCCAAAGTGTGGATTGGATTATTTCTGAACTCTGCCAGCAATTGACACAGGTCTATGGCTACGTCACCACATCTTTCCATGGTGATGTTGCTGGGCCCCCGCAATGTACATTAAAACGAACACAGATAAACATCTTGAGAGGTAAGTGGGAAACAGACCAATAGAAAAGAGAAGTGATTTTCAAAAAAAAGGTAACCCAAAAAACAATGAGTCATTTTGCCTCAAGCGCAAGGGTTAGTCTGTTTGACATTGCCATTTGGGGGATGACTCATTTGAGAAGGTACCTGCTAGATGAATCAACCACTGAATGGTAATGTTAGGCCGAGTAACTCTAGAAATGCTTTGATAAGGGGTGGGGGGGGAAAGATGCTTGTTTTGTGGTGATACCATGTTGGGGATTGTGCCCCCTTGCAGCAGTTCTGTGGCTGGTGAAAAGTACTGGGGTCGCCGCATGGAGGACTCGGACGACGACATACTGTAGCACACGTTTATTGTACTTCACACAGACAAAGACTATCTCTAACGGCCAACAGGGCCAACTATATACATATCCACCCAGCCACCCCCCACTCCCATTGGAGGGTTTGAATGTCCTGCCAAGGTGGCTATTGGTTGGGGCTGGGGGATCCAGGATCCGAAGTTTCCTTTGTTCTCGGATCCATGCTCTGGCCAGTCCGCGGACCCCTGGTGGTGGTCCACGTACATAACAACTGGTTTTACAGAGGTGTGATGCCAGCACAGCATTATGCCAACAAGTCTTCAGGTACCCAGGTGTAGTTACAAGTTATACCAGCAGGGGGGCTGACTTCCTGCCCCAACCACAGGGTTTTCAAGTCAAGGGATGTTCAGAGGTGTTTTCCCATTACCTGCTTCTGCATAGTGTCCCTGGACTTCCACGGTGGTCTCCCATCCAAAGGCTAACCAGGGTTAGCTTCTGAGATATGATGAGATTGGGCGGGCCACTCCCCACTCTCCCGTGAAGTTCACAGGGTGACTGACCTTGGACCAGGCACTCTCTGTCAACTTAAGGTACTTCAGAAGTTGACTGTGAGTATAAAATGAGGGGAGCAGACTCTTGGGTGGAGGCCTGAATTTTTTCTGGAGAAAGGGGCAGGATAAAAATTAATTATACGAATGAATAAATAATATGGATAGATCAACAGTTGTGAATTCACGTCAGAGATGAGCTGAGATTCGAGTATTATGTAGTGAATAAATAATATTTTTAAGCCAAGGCTATTCTGGTTTCTAGATCAGTCACTTCACCATTAGGTAACACATAATTCACATAATTTACCGTATTGTGTATCTTTTTTGAATTATTTTATTCAGGTTTTGTTTTGTTTTTTAAAAAAAACATTTTTATTGTACAGGTATAAAGAACAGATAAAAATGTCACTATATTTCATTCTTATTTATACCCATTTTTCTCTTTCCCCCCCTACCCCCCGTTACATGGCTTCCCACAGTGTGTTTTCCCCTTTAATTCTCCCTAAATCTTTACTTCTAAATTTTATCTTAATACAAGTTCATCTTTCCGGAAACTTTACTTTCATATATTTCAATATCTTATCTTTTCATTTCTAATCCGTTCCAAAACCATCAAAATTTATCAATTAATACAGTCAATTCTAAAAACTATCAAAGCTTATCAAAGTATTTTTAACATTCCACTTAGTTTCAACATATTCTTTAAAATCTTTCCACTCTTCATAGAATTCTTCATCTTCTTTACCATTGAGTTTCTTTGTCAATTTGTCCATTTCAGCCATAAAAAGTATTTTTTTTATCCAGTCCCATATTTCTGGTACTTTATCTTGTTTATTTTATTCAGGTTTTGTTAACTGGGCAAAGGAAGCTCCGTGGGGCCCAGATTTTAGGCTTGCCAGCTCACAATTAGGCTTGCCAAGTCCCCCCGGGGGGCGGGGAAACCCCTGCCCCAGAGGTCCGTTCCCCGTCGCTGCCGGATTGGGTCCCGGAGGGAACTCCACCCCGACGTGCATGTCACCAGGAAGTGACGCGACCACGCCGGGCACGCTGGGGGCGTGGCCACGGACATCTGAGGGAAAACTCTATGGTTTTCCCTCGGATAGTTGTGGCCCCGCCCCCAGAGTGCCCAGCGTCATCACATCACTTCCTGGTGACGTGCACGTCGGGGTGGAGTTTCCCCCTGTGCCCGATCCGGCGGCAGGATCAACCCGGGAGTCCCCCGCTCCGGAACAAGGTGAGACTTGGCAACCCTACTCACAATTGGGAAATTCATGGAGATTGGAGGAGGGGGTGGAGTCTTGGGAAGGCAGGGTTTGGGGCAACGCTAAATTGTAGAGTCTTGCGAGCAAAAAATTCTACTTTGTGAGCTACTGGCCTAAAAGTTGAGAGCGAGCAATTTGGCTACTGCATCAATTAGTTTGCTCTGGAGCCCTCCTTCCTGAGCTAAGACAAAAATGTGTGAGCCAGAGGCTAAAAAATGGTGGGCTAGCTCACACTAACTCAGCTTAGAGGGAACACTGGTTATGATCAGGCACCCCTCTACTTCTCTGATTTCAGAAGTTATTACACTTATAGCCTTTTAGCTTTGTTTGCTGCTGCATCACACAACAACAACAACACACAAAACCTTTATTGGCATGAAAGCACAAAACGTCATGGAAATACAGGAGAATACTAAGATGCATCAGTCACACTTGGCTATTCAAGCCTCGTCTTCTGATTGCATAATATAAAAATTTTGCAACAGCCTCCATTATTTCGCAATTAGAATTAAACAGAAGAAAGTGAACAATTGAGTCATCAGAGTGCCAGCTCTTACCCTCTAGAAATGGAGTAATAAAACGAGATCAGATATCCCTATAGAGGGGGCAATGAAGTATGGTGTGTGTGTAGTGGATTCTATATCTTTTAGAGAGCAAGGGCAAAGTCTGTCTACATTTGGTATCTGGCGGTACCTCCCTAAAAGCACCTCTGATGGCAGAACATTAAAGCGTGCAAGCATGTACGCTCTGCGATTATGTGACAGATACTTTGCAGTAGAGCCCATGTCAAAAGTCCCCAACCTGCTTGGGGAGCCTCTGCTGGCTGCGCGTTCCCTAAGTTCTTGCCTTTCAATGTCTCGAGAAATCTTTGTTGAATAATAGCATAGGTTTGTTTATCTGAAAAGGGGGCTAAATAATCCGGGGATATTCCCATTGTAGAGAGTTTCTCCTCTACATATCTAAGCCATGGAGAGAGATGGGACTCAGTTAACATGTGAGTAATAATACTTTTAGCTTTAGCATGGAAATGAAGTTAAAGCCAAAACTGAGTTGTTATCAGCCATGCTCTGGTCGATAGACACCTTTGATTGGTTTCTAAGCATAAAACTGCATAAGGAACACATGAGGGAAGTCCAAGAGTTTTCCGCAAGAATCTGGACTGAATTCTTTCCAAGTCCCCATTTAAGGCTTCAATCCAGATTGGTACTCCGTGGAATAATTGAGCAGCTAATTTGACATTAAAAACTTTAAGGGCCGCCGGCACGTACTGGTTATCCCTGGTATACTGGAAACGTATTACATTTATATCTTCTCAGACAGTTGGGTGTGAAACTTTAAAAAAAGAAAAGAAAATGGAGCTCCTTGAACTGCTGAATTCTCTATTCAGTGCCATATCCTATCATTTGATCTCCAGAGGATTCAGAGCATACACAGGGGCCAGGTTTCTATTAACGGGCAAAGCCAGTCAGGGCCAGTTCCTGGATTTGGTGAGCCCTGGCCAGAGACCCAGTGTGAGGTAGTGGTTAGATTATCAGACTAGGATCTGGGAAGTCCACATTCTAGGCTTTTTTGATCTGGGTTGGGAAATATCGGGAGATTTTTGGGGTGAAACCTGGAGAGGGACCTCAACAGTGTACAATACCATAGGTGTCAACCCTCCAAGGCAGCCGTTTCCCCCCCCCAGGGGAACTGATCTCTTGTCATCTAGAGATCAATTGTAGTAGCCTGAGATCTACAGGCTCAACCTGGAGGTTGGCAACCCTACCAGGTTTCAAGCCCCACTCTGCCACGGAAGCTGGCTGGGTGACCTTGGCCCAGTCAGACCCTCTCAGCTTCACCTGCCTCACAGGCTATTAGTGAGGATAAAATGGAGGAGAGAAGAATGGTGTAAGCCATTTTGAGTCTCGCGGTGATGCTGTGGTATTTGGGTAGGGTTGCCAAGTCGTACCTTGTCCTGAAGCAGTGGACTCCTGGGTTGATCCTGGAGTGCGCGCGCCGCATCCACATCACCAGGAAGTGACGCGACCACGCTGGGCACGCTGGGGGCGGGGCCACGACCATCCGAGGGAAAACCATAGAGTTTTCCCTCGGATGACCGTGGCCCCGTCCCCAGCATGCCCGGCATGGTTGCGTCACTTCCTGGTGACGTGCACGTCGGGGTGGAGTTCCCCCTGGGGCCCGATCCAGCGGCGGCGGGGAACGGGCCTCTGGGGCAGGGGTTTCCCTGCCCCCCGGCAGGACTTGGCAAGCCTATATTTGGGGCAAAACTCTAGTCTGAGCGGAAGTTGCTGCAGGAGTGCAATGTGAAATGTACACAGAGTGATCGGACACCTGAATGCTGTGAGAAATGGACAGCCCCAAACGACCATGGTCAGAAGGGGCAGCACCATGAGTGTTGTCCGGAATACCAGAACGTTGCACATGGCGACATCGCCCCACTCTCCATTCCTGGGAAGCTACCTCCGAAAACCCCACCGGCAGAAGAAAAGGACCTGGCAACCCTAAATATGATTGTTTAATATCAGAAAAGGAAGAGGAAAGCAGATCACATAACAAATTATTTAACAGTCTTGTAGGTTCCAAAGGAGGAATGGGCAGCAGTTGCAATCTCTTTTAGAGCTCCCTATGTAATGGGGGGTGGGAAGGGTCACTGACAGAACACTTTCCCACAGGCATGACTAATTTTCCTCCCTACCGAATGGGATAGTGACCACTTTTTTTTAGCTGTATAGGACCTTTTAAGGCAAAATAGTTTATGGCAATGTGGCTTTGTAGCCAATTTTAAGAATCATTTCTTATCCACTAATTTCTGTACCTCAAAAGCAGCTTTTCTAAACACTGCAGCTCTCTTTATCTGGCTCTTTTGTTTCTTTCCCTCCTGATATCAGCTAGAGGGAGAGAGAGGAGTTGTGCACCTTAAATGCGTATGTATTTTCTGTTGGCTCTGCCTCTTGCCCATATTATTCTATTGTTTGCTGCCACCAGTTCTCTCTCTGGGCACCTGAGCTCCTGAGCTCCGCCCCTTGACCCCACGGGTCCTTTCCTTTAGCAGTTCCCAGGGGTCATTTCGTAGAAAAAGAGCTAGGGGGACTCATTAGCATAACTCATTAGCATATGCCACACCCCCTGACATAACGGGAAGTGTGTCCTCCCCACAGCCGGCGGCGACCTCCAGCGGGCACCAGCAGGGAGCTCCAGGCCCCGCCCTCCCGGACCTCACCCGGGGGGATGGCATCCCCCCGCGTCCCCCCCCCAAATGACCCCTGGCAGTTCCTATCCATGACCTGGGCTCCAGCCTTGGGGAATATCTATCTCCTTGCTCTCTCTCTCCCTTCCAAGAGTTCACAGTCCTAATAGCCTCTGAGGCAGAACAGCGGGAGCAAAACATTAGGAATGCAGAAAAGGAGAAGAAGTCGATATTGCATTTTTGGAATGTCGGAAACCGTTTTGAGAAGCTCAAGTTGAAAATTGGGACATGAATTTAAGAAGTAAATACAACCCTTGTGTTTCAAATGCAGGTATTTAATTTGTCATCCCCCCCCCCAGTCTTTCTTCTCCCACAAACAGCACAAAAGAACATTTCCATACAACGTTTAAAGCAACCACACGCACAAATCCCCTGCAAAATACAATCCAGACAATAAAAATCTTCAACAGGAGAATGTTGTCAATAAAGACGTTTGCGACAAACCCAACGTTTGGCATATAGAGAAAAATCCCCGACGTTCTGTCATGCTGTAGCCAGTGTTCCCTCTAAGCTGAGTTGGCATGAGCCAGCTCACCGTTTTTGAGCCTTCTGCTCACACATTTTTGTCTTAGCTCAGGAAGGAGGGCTCCAGAGCAAACTAATTTAGGCAGCAGCCAAATTGCTCGCTCACAATTTTAATGCCTGTAGCTCACAAAGTAGAACTTTTGCTCACAAGACTCCACAGCTTAGAGGGAACATTGGCTGTAGCATGACCAAGAAAGAGAACTTCTGACAGTGGTCTACGGAAGACAGGGCAGGGCTATGCAGATAGAGGCTGCCTCAGTTCCTAGCAGTATCCCTTAAATCCCATCTTGTAAAGTCAAGAGACTATAATGGCCTGCCTGCATGTAACACTAGGGCTTCCAGGCCCCCATCAGGGCTGGGGAATCGTTTGCCTTCCATGCCACAAGTCAGCTGGCAGGTGGGGGAACTTAACAGCAGCAGAGAAAGTCTAGCCTGGCGTTTCAAGTCATGTTACTGGTGATGTGCCACTGCTCTGGTATTTGGGCAAAAAACTCTATAGTAAAATCAGCATCCACCATAGAGTTTTTGCCCAGCTGCCAGAGCCTCACCTGTGATGTCATGTGATAACATCACTTCCGGCGTGCACTGGAAATTACAGGGCTGTGTTTCTGTGTTGCCTCGTTGCCGGTAAGTCTCCCCAGCCCCCCCCCCAATTTTCCAGAGGTACTTCGCAACCCTATATACCACATATGACAACAGCAGCCATTTTGCTAATCTCTGTTAAAAGGGCCCTGTTTAGTGGGAAAAGAAATAAAATATTCGTTCTCTGTTGGAACTTCAGGATCCAACAGCTTATAGAACAAGACAAAACAGTCTGTTCTTTATAACCTCGCCTCTTTCCTAGAAAACACAATGTGATGAACAAGGCGTCCGCGACTTGATTACACAAAATACTCCTGAAATGAGTTATGCCTCTTGACAAGGAACACAAAGGTCATATCTCATGGCAACGGTTGACTCCAGCATTTAATAAAGATACTTTAAGAAAATAAATTGACATACTTGGGTCTGACAAGATTGAGTCGGTTTTCGGCAAAAATTGGTCACATCGGACGCCTTGGTAGCCCTCTTTGCACCTGGGGAAAAGGGGAGAAATAACAAAACATACACATGCGGTAGTAACAGACTAAGTACAAGGCATCAGTCAACTGGAAACGCTGCACATTATGCGGAGCTAACACACTTGTAGCTTTCAAAAGCATTAGTGATTGGCCAACTTTCAAGTATTCCTTCAGCTCTTCTACATTTTAGCTGATTTGTTCTAATAAATTTGCATGCAGTAAAAATCTCAATTTTGAGGACTTTTGAGGAGGAGGAGGAGGAGGAGGAGGAGAATGAGTTGGATATATACCCCTCCCTTCACTCAGAGTCTCAGAGTGACTTACAATCTCCTTCCCTTCCTCTCCCCACAACAGACACCTGTGAGGTAAGGTGGGGTTGTGAGAGTTCTGACAGAACTGCTCTTGAGAGAATAGCTCTGGGAGAACTGGGACTGACCCAGGGTCATCCAGCTGGCTGCATGTGGAGGAGGAGAGGAGAATCAAACCCGGTTCTCCCGATTACAGTCTCACTGCTCTTAACCACTACACCAAACTGGCTCTTCAAAGGACTTACAATCAATGTTCCCTCTAAGCTGTGGAGTCTTGTGAGCAAAGTTTCAACTTTGTGAGCTACGGGCATTAAAGTTGTGAGCGAGCGCTTTGCCTACTGCATAAATTAGTCTGCTCTGGAGCCATCCTCCCTGAGCGTAGATGAAAATCTGTGAGCTGGAGGCTAAAGAACTGTGAGCTAGCTCACACTAACTCAGCTTAGAGGGAACACTGCTTGCAATATAATTTAATACACAAAACCGAGCATCATTATTAGAAGGAAAGACCATCTTTAATGTTTTCCCCCATTGTTTTGAGCAGTAGCACTCGAATCCAAGCAACCCATAAACATCCATTAAAATTTGTCTTCCAGTTAAAATGGCCTGAGATGATTAACCAACAAAGATCTTTTATCTACTATGAAGTTATCCTGTTACAGTTATTTCTAATAGTGAATTCTGAACATTCCAGGCAGAAGCTCTGTTTAACTGGATGCTTTATAAAAAATATTGCCCTGCATACGCCCTGCATACGCTCACAGTAATACCATGAAGATTCCTGTTCTGTGCTGGCAGACATTGCTGAAGCAACTTAAACACACACACAAACACACACAAACACACACCACTGCCAATTAGATTTCCAGTGGCCAATCAGAAGCTCTCTCGGGGGGAAAGCCTTATCTAGACCAGTGTTCCCTCTAAGCTGAGTTAGTGTGAGCTAGCTCACACTAACTCAGCTTAGAGGGAACATTGATCTAGACCCGTCCAATTTCTAAAAAAAAACACTTGCGGGTGCCAGAAAACGTGTCAGCAAGTGCCATGGTACCCACATTGGGGACCCCTAGACTAAACAAACTAAATCTCGCAACTCTAACTAGTATAGTTTTGCCATTACATTTCCAGGACCTGCCAAGCCTGAATAATGGCATCCCTGCAAAAAGCCAGCATGGCACAGTGGATCAAGTCCTAAATTTGGATTAGGGAGCGCTCAGTTCAAGGCACTGCTCTGCCACAAATCCTGTTTGCTAACTATGGGCCTAGGTTTGCTTCTCAGCTTGAACTACCTCACAGGGATCACAGTGAAAGATACAATGCACAAGTGTGACAAATAATATCTATATCTATATATATCACTAATGCTCATAGAGAACTTCCTTAATTATATTCATGTGGCCCAAAACTAGGCCGAATTGTATTCATGTGGCCCAAAACCAGACCGAATTATCCCAAAAACCGAACACATAAAGCCGTGTTACACATGAGTTATACTGAGTTACACATCTGGTTTATTGGTTTACTCTGATTTACAGTGTCGACCCAGGTTTTCAAGTAGAAACCTTTCATACCACCTACTATAGGACTGCCAGCACTGGGTTGAGACATAACTGGCGATTTTGGAGGTGGAGCCTGAGGGGGGGGGATGCTGTCATGAGTTTAGGCCTGCATAGTGAGGCCTAGTGGCCCCAGGAAAGCCTGTACTAGAGTACCGGTAGCTACAAGGCCTACATTTCCCAGGCCCCATTTGGACCCTGTGATTGGTTAGTAGGAGATTTGGATAGGGTTGCCAAACCCGCCCCCCAGTTTAGCAGGGGTCTCCCGCTTTTTGGGGGGTTCTACTTTTGGGGGGAAGCCCCGCCCCCAAGCCCCAACACCTGCAGCCACCCGCGCCTGATCTCCGCTCAGAGATCGGGCGGGCAGGAGCCTCTGACTCCCTGCTCTTAAAGGGGCTCCCTTTAAGATTGGGTGTGCGAAGCCTTCCAGCTCCCTGCAGTTATCAGACACTGTTAAATAAAAAAAAATATTGCAAAAGTGCTAATGTTTTAAGCATGTTTTTATTTTAAGTTTTAGAAAATCCCTATCTTTGCCTTTACTGTCCTCATTATTCTACAAATTATTTGAAAACTAGTTGTTGCTAGACGTCTTAAATAAAATTGCTTATTCTTCTGCCTGGGTCCATATGCCTCATTCAGTTGCATATAAAGTACACCCTACTGAGAAAGAGTGGATAAGGGGTCGGGTGGGTGCTCTGGGCCCTGCCAAGGAGACCCATACCAGAGTAGAGGCAGCCTCTAGAGAGCCTCGCTAGTCACTACCTGCGACAGAAGAAGAAGAAGAAAAAGAAGAAGAGGAGGAGGAGGAGGAGGAGTTTGGATTTATACCCCGCCCTTCACTACCCAAAGGAGTCTCAGAGCGGCTTACAAACTCCTTTCCCTTCCCTTCCCCACAACAGACACCCTGGGAGGTAGGCAGGGCTGAGAGAGCTCTTAACAGAAACTGCTCTTTCTCAAGAACAGCTCCTGTCAGAGTTATGGCTTGCCCAAGATCATCCAGCAGCTGCAAGTGGAGGAGTGGGGAATCAAACCCGGTTCTCCCAGATTAGAGTCTGCACACTTCACCATTACACCAAACCACTACGGAGGGGTTTAATTCCATAGAGGGGTGGCAGCCATTTCCTCCAGGTGAACTGATCTCTGTCAGATGGAAAGCAGTTGTAATTCCAAGAGATCTCCAGCCACCCCCTGGAGGGAAGTGATGCCATAGAGTCTACCCACTGACACTGCCATTTTCTCTTAAGGGGAACTGATTTCTTTTTTTTTTAAATTTTTTATTGTTTTTATAAAGAAAAGGAAAATAAGCGTTACATACGACACGTACTTACAAATTCCAAGTTTCTACATATCGCATTAAGACGCTGATAGTTTCATGTCCAACCTTGCATCATACATCTCTATTGCTATACCATAAGTCTATCCCATTACTTCTATAAATACAGCCATTTCTGTAGTCTGGAGATCTCCTGGTGGCACCTGAAATTCTCCCACTATTACAGTTGTTTTCCAGGTGACCGGGATCAGTTTCCCTGGAGGAAACGGCTGCTTTGGAGGGTGGACTCTGTGGCATTGGAAATATGTGGCTTGCAAGGTCTAGATTCCAGTCATTATAGGGTTAATCTGTTGTTTGTTTATTTATTTATTTTCTGTTCTATTGTTTAGCCTGACCTGGAAGGAAACCTGGCTCAGAGCCAATGCAAAGATAACCCAGGAAATCTAAGTGTGTTTACTAACATTGATTGGTTAATGCAATCAGGTGACTTCCTTCTAGGGGTCAGGAAAAAGGCAAATCCCCCTTGTGTGTGTTCTGTACTGTAAGGATGTAAAAATGTAGCTCTAGATAGCTCTTTTGTTTTGTAGCTTCCCATGTTAACCCTTCCCTTAGAAATAAAGCTTTTTGTTGTTGTTGTTGTTCAGTCGCACAGTCGAGTCCGACTCTTTGCGACCCCATGGACCAGATCACGCCAGGCCTTCCTGTCTTCTGCCGTCCTCTGAAATTGGCTCAATTTCATGTTCCTTGCGTCTATGACACTGTCTTACCATCTCATCCTTTGCTTTTTACATAGAAAGAAATGTCTCCTCTCCAGAGAAGCAAAGACCCATTGGAAACTCTCAGTATTTAAGTACTTTTGACTGTTTTCCCAACAGAAGCAACCTGTCAATTGTGAATAGGCTTGTCAACTCCAGGTTGGGAAATACCTTGGGATTTTGGGGGCGGAGCCTGGAGAGGGAGGGGTTTGGGAGCAGCCATAGGGCCCACCTTCCAAAGCAGCCCTTTTCTCCAAGGGAACTGATCTGTGTCACCTGGAGATCAGTTGTAATTCTGGGAGGCAGGTGACCCTAGCTAGGATCCCTAGTTCAATCTCCTTATGCCTTACAGACTGGTCTTGCCTTCACCTGAAACATGTTGGAGAGAGAATGAAAAGGGAAAGGAGGCTTAAAATAGCAATGACTGAGAATGTTTGATGGATCTGACTCATACCGAACATGCAACATGACATTCTGTCTAACTGTGGGTGGTCTCATCAACGATTACAGCTCTGATCCGGAGCGATTTGGCTGAGAAATTTCACACTTCCACTGAATGAGTGTTCAGACACCCCGCCCCACTTACATTATTATACTGCATAAATATACTGTTTAAAAATTTCAAATCAGGTAATTATTGGGGTTGTCTGGCTGGAAATTACAAGGGTTTGGTGACATGCCGCACGTCAGGAAGACTAAATGGAAATCATTTTCATCGTGCGGTGTCAAAAACGAATCCACAACTCTCAAACACGGTGACAAATGCTAGTCACGATTTTTTTTTGTCCCGAAGAACCCAGCACAAGCACTTGCAAGCAAATGGTTAAATGTGGGATGGGGGGGGGGAGAACATTGTTTTACTTAGCTAAGGTAATGGGTATGAAGTGGGAGTGCAGAGAGACAAGCGTCCTGTTCTTGCCAGGTGTGCAAAAATCAGG
>NW_015164776.1:51519-120479 GCF_001447785.1 Gekko japonicus
GCAGCAGCCATGGGCTGTTTGCTAGCTGAATGCTTTAGCAGACCTGACAAAACATCGTTGATTGCCAGACTGAATTAATGGGGATTTCTAGAACAACTGCAATGAGAAATATGAACCCAACTTTCACCAAGGCAGATCATTGGTCCATCTCACTCAATATTGTCCCCCTCTGACTGGCAGTGGCTTATCCTGGATCTTAGGTGAGAACAGGTGACCACATGAGAACACAGGAAGCTGCCTTATACTGAATCAGACCCTTGGGCCACTAAAGTCAGTCTCATCTAAGACTGGCAACCGCTCTACAGGGTCCTTCACATCACTGCCTACCTGATCTGGAACTGGAGATGCTGGTGATTGAACTTGGGTACTTCTGCGTGCCAAGCAGAGGCTCTACCATTGAGCCACAGTCTCTCCCCAGATGATATGGGATCTTTCCCAGCACCTAATACCCAATATCCCTTTTTGGGGAGGAGATCCAATAGACTAAACAATGAACACGTGACTCACATGACTTGTACTAGTATCTTCCCCAATATTTTGGATTGTGTGAATAGTCACCTTTTTTTTTTTGCCCATTGCTACTCTTTTCCCAAATCACTGCTACGTCAGTACCATCCCCCCACACACACAGAGGAATTTCACATTACCCTTTTTAACCCGTTTTGAAGCCGTTTTTGATCCGTCATGGAGTAAAGCGGTATAGGGCTGCCATTTAACACATGGTTTTCCCCATCTGGTAAAGAGCTGGATCTGAAGCGGTTTGCCATTTCAGACCGCACCGCTTTTTCCCTGCCGTTTTTTGCCCGCGCGGGTGATCTCCGACTTTTTTTTGAACGTTCGCTTTATAGTGCTATAGCACTATAACAAAACACTCCAGGCATTCCAATGGCGTTGATATACTGCTGTTCCATTATAGCGTTATAGCACTATAAAGTGAATGTTAAAAAAAAAAAGGCGGAGATCACTTGTGCGGGTGAAAAACGGCGGGGAAAAGCGCATCAGAACCGGGAGAGGAAACTGAAGACTACTTGGAAGCGGTTGACAGCTAAAACGCTTCAGCCCCATTCCCTAAACGGGACAGAAGCATTTGTGTCTGAAATTACAAATATATTCCGGTAGGGAACCAGTTCTAAAACGGTTCTGTCTGAAATGACAGACCAGAAACCGTTTGGGAACCGTTCCTCTTCCGGATTATATCGTCTGTCTGAAATTCCTCACACACACCGCCTGCTTCTTTCTCCTTCCTGGACCAGTCACATGGGCGATTCCAGACATAAAGTGACAGGGATGATACTGCCATGAAACAGCCAATCAGTTTTAGCTACATGGTGACATCACTAGCATAGGTTACGGACATGCAGCCACTTCCGATGGCATGATTAAAGACTCTTAAATATGACTGCTTAGCTGAACGGTGCAAAGAGTGTGCCAGGGCAATGGACGGAACTGTAGCCCAAGAGCAGTGCCCTTACACTGGACTATGGGATGTACTATGGCCAAGGGGATCCTTGTGCCTAAGCAGCATGCCAAGGCAGATATGGACCCCGGGACTACAGGAAGCCTCCTGCCCCTGCATCTCCGCAGCCATGCCAGTATCAGGATGCAGACCAGCAGCCCTGACCCCCATGCATGCAGAAACAGCAGCAGATCACAGAAGGAAGCCATGCTCTGTAAAAAGAACAAGATGTTCCTGTGCAGGAGCCATTAAAAACTCTTTTCTCCATCATGCAGGCCTTTTCCCCACCACAACCTTTGTATGTTAACATCACCAGGAAAAACACAGATTCATCTCCTAAGTCAGCCTAAGACAAAAGGACGTGCCCAATGCACATACAATAGCGAGCCATCAAGTCTTCCTGCCGTATTTTAGAAGGACTGTGTTAATATTGGAGAAGCGTCTAACCAATGATCATTGGGGCTCCCAAGATCGAAGAGGAGAGTCAAGTGGGCATTTGCAATTCGAAGGGCCTGTATGCAGACCATAAGCGAGGCTTAAAGTGAAGGAGTATCCTCCATGGTTATATCCTGATTAAGTCTGCTGGGCAATAAGGTGAGGAGACTCTCTTCAAGTGGGGCAGTGAAAAGCAAATTGGAACGACCCCTATGATTGAAGGCAAGAATTTAAGCGGAACAGTCCTGGAAAAAGGAGAAGGGACTTCGTTTTGAGATGGCCAGTTTTTGATACAGCAAGATGGTGCCACAGGGAAGAAGAACAAGGAAAACAGCAATGGAAGAGAAAATGAGATTGTGTAATATCTACTATGATGATGATTGATCACTCTCAATGTTAAAGAAAGCTTTTTTATTATTGTTAAGCAGATTTTTTACAAGCTGTATGTGACCTCCAACCCTTGGGTTTTTAGTGGGTTTTCTTTTCTTTCTCCTATAGTGTGTAGATTCCCTCCCTAATTTCGTTGTAGTTTTTAGTAAATGCAAATAAAAAATCCCCTACAGGGGGCCATTAAAAAAAAGTATTCCTGCCACCCATCAAGATAACACAGCTATCAGACATCTGGTTGTTAATCCAAAACACCGGCTCTACAACGTGATTGGTGCTTCTCTTTCACTACACCAGTTTGGTGTAGTGGTTAAGTGTGTGGACTCTAATCTGGGAGAACTGGGTTTGATTCCCCACTCCTCCACTTGCACCTGCAGGATGACCTTGGGCAAGCCATAGTTCTGTCAGAACTGTTCTTGAAAAAAGAGCAGTTTCTGTCAAGAGCTCTCTCAGCCCCACCTACCTCACAGGGTGTCTGTTGTGGGGAGGGGAAGGGAAAGGAGTTTGTAAGCTGCTCTGAGACTCCTTTGGGTAGTGAAGGGTGGGGGTATAAATCCAATCTCTTCTTCTTCTCTCCTTTGGAGAGAGTACCTGTGGAGGGGGGAAGTTAGGGAGGGATTTCTGCTAGAATCTATGGTAGACCATAGAGCAGACATGTAAAACATATGGCCTGGGGGCCAGAACCTGCCTCTCCAGGGCTCTTATCTGACCCACAAGCAACTGGGAGGGGGGCAACCAGTCCAAATGTGGACCAGAAGGGCTTATATTAGGGTATTATACCACCTGCTGCGGTCCCTCCTTTCCCCAAATGCAGGACCTCCCCAGGGTCCTCCCCCAGACCTCCAGGGATTGTGCAACCTAGAGCTGGCAACCGTAAGGACAAAGCGTGATGGTCTGGCCCTGAGCTCTGCTGAGGAGGGGTATGGGTCATGGTCAGTGGTAAAATATCTCTAGTACCCAGCATAATATTTTATAGCACGCATGACTCGGCCCAACAAAGTGACATTTATGTCAGATCTGGCCCTCGTAATGAATGAGTTTAACGCATACAGTCTGCCCTCTGAAGCTGCCATTTTCCCCAAGGGGAATGATCTCTGTAGTCTGGAGAGCAGTTGTAATTCTGGAAAAAAAAACTCCAGGCCCCACTAGGCAATACTGGGCAGCCTTGAGAAAGGCAGGAGTGCTCCATCTATGATTGTCAGCTGCTTAACGGGCCTTTTGTAGGACCAGCAACAAACATCAATTTAAGCTTCAATGTAACCACAAAAGGAAACTTTCCTCTTTAGAAAACTTCCAAGCAAGGAGAAGCGGGTGTACAATTCTAGAAACTCCCGTTGGGGTTGATTGTGTAAAAAGGATGTAAATTGACTGGTAGCTATTAGATTGTACAAACTGATTATTATTGTTGCTATTGCATGTAATGAATATATACCTGTTTTACAGTATTACGAATAATACACAATGCACTTTATAAGAGGGAACATATAGAACACTTTAACTTATAAATAAGGTTTTTGCAGTGTATATATTTGTTGTTTGACTCTTCTAACTGCATAAGATCCCGCAGGGCCCTGATCTCTTCTGGGAGCTCATTCCACCAGAGAGGAGCTGCCACCGAGAAAGCCCTGGCCCTAGGTATAGCAAGCCTGGCCTCCTTGGGACCGGGGAGGGCCAATCGATGTTGGGACCCTGATTGAAGGGCTCTCTGGGGAATGTATGGGGAAAGGCAGTCCCTCAGGTAGGTAGGTCCCTGACCATAAAGGGCTTTAAAGGTAAGAACCAGCACCTTGAAGCGAATTCAGTATGCTATCGGAAGCCAGTGCTATGCCTTCAGCACAGGCTGTATGTGCTCCCGCATTGGGAATCCTATTAAAAGCCTGGCTGCAGCATTTTGCACTAGCTGTAGCTTCCAGATTTAGGACAAGGGCAGCCCCATGTAGAGAGTATTACAGTAGTCCAATCTTGAGGTAACCATTGCGTGGATCAGCTGCCTTATATTTTAACATCTGACAGGGCATGTATAGAGGGAGAGATAGAGGAACTGCATTTTACCCTTTTCTTTTGGATCCCTTGCTCAGTCTGGTGCTCTGTTAAGAATATGCTTGTGACTATTTTCTTTTAACTTTTAATCAGTGCCACATAGACTTCCGCCATCTTGGAAACACTATTTTAAAAGAAGTACCAGGAGAAAGGGGAGGGCAGTCAGTTGGCAAGTGGCTATTCCCCCAGTGGTGCACAAATCAGTAAGCAATTCCCATGGTAACCAGGCACTGGGTCCGGGGGAGAGACCAAGGCAAGGCTTTTGAACTCGAAAGGGAAGCTGGAGGTGCTGACCCTCCCAGTGGGAAATTCCTACAAAGGTCAGATGGTAGCAGCAGTTGAACACACACACACACACAAAGGAAGAGGGAGAGAGATAGAGAGAGAGAGAGAGAGAGAGAGAGAGAGAGAGAGAGAGAGAGCTGGCTCCCTCCGAGTGTTGGGAAAACTTTGGAGGGCAGGGTGGAACAAGGTCTGCAGGTTAGAGAAAGACTGGTCCCCCACAGGAACATTTGGGGGAAAGGGCAGTTCTACAGTAAACGTATCATAACGTACAAGGAGGGGGGGAAATTATTTTATTTTTACTTAAAATGGGCACTTGGGATAAACTCGGGGAAGGGGGAATTCTAAGCATTCCACTAAGGTTAGGGTTAGGGTTAGCTGGTGACTTAAAGGTTCTGGGTAATTGTCTACTAGTATCCGGAACCATCTTATTCACATTTCTATATTCTTTCTTTGTTAGGCTGGTTCTGTTAACAGAGGGGTTTTGTATCTGGGAGGGAATTACATGTATAAAGTCTTTTCGGCACTATTTCCATCCTGCAAATGTTCCTTCTGGAAGACTGCACTCCAGAATTATCAATGCATAAAGCGGAGCAGATTAAAATGATTAGAAGAAAGACCTGACATTGATCATCTGGGAGAGTGTACGGTAATTGGCGGTGGTGGGTTGGAATGAAAGAAGAAAGATTTCAACAATTAGAGAGAGTTTTAATATATCGTGCTGTCAGGGCAAAACGAACTCCAAATGGAAGGAACAGAATTTATCAGTCCCAAATCCACGGCGAGATGTATGAGATGCTGAAGTACCCAAGACGTATTCAGGCTCTGGGGAGGGATTACAGAAAGAAAAGAAAAGAAAAGAACAGAGGTTTAGGTGTGAAGTGTGGCTGGCTGCTGACGCAGCAGCTGTATGAAGCCCTGCCAGCTTTTACAAGAATGAATTCTAATGGGGTGGGATCAGAAGCAGGCAACAGAAACGCCAAGTTCCAAAATGCAGCAGAGAGATAGGGGATTTCCTTCAATACCCGTCCACTCCCACATAGGTTTTATTGAAAGGGAAAATATTATTTCTCTTTGGAAGTGGCAGGAGTTACAAAGCGACAGAATTCCACGGAGCTGAGAGAGGGGCTGCAAAGAAGGGTATTAAATGAAAGCCAGGGCTCTTTTTGTAGAAAAAGCCCAGCAGGAACTCATTAGCATAATAGGCCACACCCAACAGCAGGAACTCATTAGCATATTGGGCCACACCCCTGACAGCACAGCTCATTCACATTAGGCCACACCCACATGTTACCAGAAGTGTGGTCATCCAGCCACACCCACCTTTTGCTTCTTATTCTGTTTACCTTGTTTGTTGTCAAAACCCAGGGCCTTTTTTGTAGCAGGAACTCCTTTGCATGTTAGGCCACACACCCCTGATGTAGCCAATCCTAATGAGTTTCTGCTGTTGGGTGTTGCCTATTATGCTAATGAGTTCCTGCTGGGCGTGGCCAACTTGGGAGCCAGCGGGAACTCCATTCCTGTGCCTTCCTGTCCAAAAATAGCCCTGAATGAAACCAAACATCATAGAATCCAACACACAGCAGAGCATGCACCCAGTGGGACTCCAAGAGATTCAAGTTGTTGACCAGACCTGCCAAGGCCTACTGATGGTTGCCTTGTTAAGATAGTGCGGGACCTAAATAACTGGCCTCAATATCTTTGCAGTCATAGCCTTTGTGGTGAGCAACTGGAGGCTACAGAGTGGACAAAGAACATATTGTCTCCCTGGGCCCCAGTATGGTTTATAAGCATTGTGTTATTAGTGCATGCTTAATGCTCTTGTGCCAGCAGTCTGACAGTGTGTAACATCAGCCACGGCTGGCCCTACCAATCATATTGTTCCACCTTTTTCTTTCTTGCTTGCTTCTGGGAGCATGACTGGTCCCACCCAGCAGACTAATCAGGTAGAGGTTGACGGACTTCCCAAGTCAACTGGAAACCAAGGTGAGACGGTTTTACCTTTAAAACACTCTCTGTGTACATAAACTTGGTAGATTTCTGCTGCCACCAGGAATTAAAAATTCCAAATCTCTCTCTCTTGGCAGAATGACCCAGGGTCTGGGCACTTCAGAGGACTATGTGGCCCTGAGGAAGGACTATTCTGATTGTTGGGATAAGTTTAAACAAAAATTGATTTATTTAATAAAGAACAAAATAGGTTTCTGGTTCTGTTGCTGAAGAAAGGAACTTGTAAATATAACTGGCAAAGCTTGGCGTCAGAGTCTCTCAAACTCCAATACCCCACTCTGACAGGCTTAGACACTCAGTCTAATCTCTCTCTCTCATATATATAGCCACACAGGCTAAACTCTTTGTCTTATTCACACAGAATAGACTCAAACTCCTATAGTCACACAGACTATGCTCTCTCCAAACGTCACACACAGAAGTCAATCGGACAGAGGCCCGGAGCCAATCGGACAGAGGCCGGTGCAGCAGTTGTTGCACAGTCGCGGACTATGGAACCAACCCAGAAGGAGCCGCTGCGGAGCTGCGCCGAGATAGAACCCTCCACGAAGCTGCAGGAAGAAGAAAGAACAAGCTGGCAGGGTGCCTGGTAGGCACTCACCTCCCCTATATACATTGTGGCCCTAGATAGGAAGTATAATATGCCTATGTAAACCGCTCAGAGCCTCTGGGATTGAGCGGTATAGAAACTGAATAAATAAATAAACACCACTCCCCCCACTCTCTCAGTCATCAGCCAATCACATCATACTTATATCCCTCTATCACTCTCCTTAGATTACTGCAACCACACTAAACGTTTAAAGAAACACACACACCAAAAATGGAATAATTACACAAGGTATCTGAGTGACACTGTAGCACCGCTATCTCTATGCCCATTCCAGTACTCTGCATCTGAACCTCAAAACCCTCTCTCATTGATGATAGCTGTCAGAAGGCGTGGACACAAGTACTTCCTCCAACAGAACCACACACTCCTTCATTGTGGTTTTTGAGCTACAATGCAGCAGAAAGCTTCCTGGTCCACCACACTTTAAGCGGCAATCCCACACCTGTGGCCTACTTGCCCGCCTTTCTGCACCTATTGCCCCCTCCATCAGAGGGTCCAAAGACCAGACATCGCCCCTTGCCTTACTCTGCTTCTGAACTGACCCACAAATGCTTCATGGACAGAACAATCATCCTTACGATTACCCTAGGCTTTTCTGTGAGATTTGTCCCAATACTCTAGTTTTCATTCTGGCCGACCCTTCTGCTTGGAGATGGTACTGCTGACGCTGTCCCCATTTCATGACAGGGTGATTCCCATGAATATAAACATGCCACCACTATTCAGTACTTATACTGGAGACACCCAGAGGGATGGCTTTTGTGGCCTAATTCCTAAGAAGTAAAAAAAATGGACAAGTGACAGATGTACTTGAATGGCTTCCTTCGGGCTGGCAAGTGACAAACGGCACTTTGCACAGCTGCTTCACACCCAGCGCGCAGCCCGCTGCAGCCCGCCATTCATCAACATTGACCTGCTAAGAAAGGAAGTATAAGAAAACACTTAGCAACACAAGTAAGGCTAATCCAGGAGACCGGCACCGATTACGTCCGAGCGATTTGCGTAAAAGGTCACTCAAACAGGTGAAACGCCACGACTGACATCATTTGGGAAATAATGGGGAGATGGAAGAATAATCAGGTTGTGCATGTAAGGATAAATTAGTAGGTTAGGAAAGAGTCCTCTGAGAAATACAGTTTCAGCTGACCCAGGACCTGCAGTGCGGTCGAAAGCACAAAGCGTGTCCAAAAGGCTCTTGCTTCTCAAGCCCATGTTACAGGAAAGACACGCTAATTGGCCACGCAGCAAAAACCTAGGTTTGGTGACTATATTGCAACCGCTCGAACCTGCCAAGTAACAGCTGGTAAACCTAGAACAGAACCGGGTAACGAGAAGTGACAAGAGGCCATGGGTTGTGTGCGAAAGTAAGGCAGACAAACAGTTACAACGGGAGCAGGAAAAAAGCAAGAGTCTGATAGCACCTTAAAAACTAACAACATGCAACAAGCCCCACCCCCTGCTCCCAGCAGCCCGCAGTCAGAGCAAGAAGCAGCCCGGTAAGCTGCAGAACCTCCCCCCCAGCCCCCTGGTCCAAAACAGTCCAGTGGCACCTTTAAGACCAAGTTTTATTCAGGTACAAGCTCTCCCTCCTCTGCGAGGACAGATCTGCACATGTCCCCCTCCCCAATAGCTAGCAATCCAAAACAGCCCAGTGGAGCCTGAGCGGTGGGTGTTGCCTTCTGACATGTGCAGATCTGCCCTCACAGAGGAGGGAGAGCTTGTACCTGAATAAAACTTGGTCTTAAAGGTGCCACTGGGCTGTTTTGGACCGGGGGTCCGGTGGGAACTCTGCAACATTACCTGGCTGCTTCCTCCTCTGACTGAGGGCTTCCAGGAGCAGGGGGTGAGGCTTGTTGCATGTGCCCGCCCCCTGGGCTCTTTACTGCTGGAGCTCCGCTCCTGTGCGCTCCTGCAGGAAATGACCCCTGCTGGTGGTAGTGGTGAGGGCGGCTCCTAATTGAAAGCCTGGTGGAAGAGCTCCGTCTTACAGGCCCTGTGGAACTGTAGAAGATCCCGCAGGGCCCTGATCTCTTCTGGGAGCTCATTCTACCAGTATGGAGCTGCCACTGAAAAGGCCCTGGCCCTAGTAACAGCAAGTCTGGCATCCTTAGGGCCTGGGAGGGCCAACTGATGTTGTGACCCCGACCGTAGTGCTCTCTGGGGTATATAGTAGGTGTGGAGAAATCAGCATTGGTAATAAGACAGGAAACCTAGGTCTCAATTAAGATCAGGTGGCTGCACTGTCCTCCTGAGCGTTATTATCCGTTGCAGATTCAGCAGTCTCTCTTGCTAATCTCCCTTTGAAATCCCTTTGTAAGAGAATTGTTACAATGGGATAAGTTCTTGGGATAAACCAGATTGGCCACACAGGTCTGTTCTGCAAACAGCAGCACTTTCCTCTCTCTCAGTAATCGTGTCAGCATAAGGCCACTGAAGCTAGAGGGAAGCCCTGTCATTAGCTGAACAGATCTGTGGGGTGCAGTGTCACATGCTAACTGATAAAACAGGGTTGCTTTGCCCTCCAGGTGTGGCCTGCAAATCTATAGAATACAAAGGTCAGTTCTCCTGGACAAAATGGCAGCTATGGAGGGTGTCCTCTATGACATCACATCCCTGCCGAGTTACCTCCCCCCTCCCCAAATTCTACCTCCAAATCACCAGGGATTTCCCAACACAGAGCTGGCAAACCTGTTCTAAAAGACAACGTGGCACTCCCACAGAATTCAACCACAACAGGGACACCAAAACAGGAGGGTAATCACTAATCTTCTAATAAAAGACGTAATGTCTCCATACGATCTATATTTTGGAACAAAGGAAGCATTAAAAGATTTTAAGGGTCAGAAAAATAATTACATCCAAACGTCAAATGATACAGGGTGTCTACACTACCTCGGCAGGCCCATAGCCACATTTTTTTTGGGGGGGAGTCATTTAAATTTTAAGGGGGCAGTTAAATTCAAGTTAATTAAATTACTATGAACACCTGTCTTTAAAGTGGGAGGCTCCAAGCTTGTTTCTAGCCCTTCCTTTCAAGGGACGGGGCAGCAAGCGCTTCAGTTTCGGGGGGGGGGGAGAGAAAGAAACCTCAGGGGGCATTGGATAGTTGGAGATGTAATGCAGGTACCACCCTTGAGTGCCCTCTAAGCTTTCTTGCCCTGTGGAAGGGAACTCAAAAAGGCCTTTAAATGCCTTCTGAAGGCAACTAAATGCCCTCTGAGCTATCTTTTCCCAGGTCCCATGATTAATATTATTATTATTACATGGGATTTTTACCCCGCCCACCCCCGAAGGGCTCTGGGCGGCTTACAGAGTATCGTGTGTGCACACACTTTCTAGAATCCTAACTATGGCCACAAATTCAAGGGGATGGGAACCCTACCAGATACCCTCTGAAGGCTTTTTCCGCAGATGTTCTTGCTTCTCCTTCCGTCTTTTTTCCGGGCGGTCACATGCCTCTTCACACAGTTCTTTCTTAGAGGGGGGACCAGTTAGCTGGCTTCCACAGCGGGCCCTGCTGGCTCGTCGGGCTTGCTGCACGCAGGCGATGGGGATTACGTCCTTCCGGCTCCAATCTCTCCAATGACGCCGCGCCGCTGCTGACCTCCGACCAGTCGTTGTTCCGGGGGGCCGTCCCTTCACCGCTGCTTCTGCCGCTGTTTCGCCGCCATTGTTGTTATCGGTGCAGCTATTTTCTCTCTGGAGTTCTTCTGCTTCTTCTAGGGGAGGGTACCCCCCTGACCGACTAAGGCCAGGTACCCATTTATCTACTTGCCATTTAGGGCTTTCGAACAGCTGGGTTGGCTAAAGCTGGGACCAAGGTCGGGAGCTCACCCCGACCGCGGTGGGATTCGAACAGCCAGACAGCAGTTCGAGATAGTTACACTTTGCAGGTGTTAATCACCTGCGCCACCTCCCGGGAGGGAGAGGGAAACCCAAGGGTAAGCTGCAGTGCTCTCAACCTGGCTGCTGCAGGCATCATGGGGGTCTCTCCTAAAAAACTAAGGTATTTGGGGCAGGGCTTTTAATTAGGGGGAAGGGCCCCCAAATGCCCCACTGTGCCTACGGGCCTGTACCTCCACTACAGTCAAATACTGTAGCAGAGTATATTCTAGATGATAGGGCATTAAGGCACAACAGCGTAAAGACACAATTATAGCGAGGGATAGTCAAACATGAGCAGTAATTGGGACACTCTCCAGGTGGAAGAATTCCAGCAAATTGAGGAGAACAAACATATCATACTCTGAAGATTGTGCTGCTATAATCATACTCAGAAGATGCAGTGGCATACCTAGTTTATTTGACACCCGTAGCAGATAACTTTTAACACTCTCTCCCACCATTCCAATCTCCTGTTGGCTCTGGGGCAGATTGGGGGGGGGGCAAGGAGGAGGAGAACGAGCCCTTGAAAGAAGCCAGGACTGACTTTGCAAGATGCCCTCCCCAGAGAACGTTTCAGGCTCACTGGGGCAGTGGAAGAGTGACATCCTGGCCAAGGAAAGGAAGCCGAGGGTGGGGAGAAGGAAACAGGCCTCTTCCCCGCTTACATTCCCCAGCCCTATAGCGGGGGGTGGTTGGGAGTTGGCCAGCATAGTTTATCCTTTTTGAGAGTGAAGGTAAACTGACTCCACCCCGCCGTGCCCGCCTGCCCTGCCTGGGTTGTTTCTTCCCCTCACTAGAAGCCAGGGGCAAGATGGCTCATCCAAGTGTCTGGGGTAGCTTGAGTGACCCTTCTTTGGCTCTCAGCCGGCATTTAGGGTAGAAGATGCCTAGTTTTAGTTATGCTCTTGGTCTCGAGGTTTGGCTAAGCTTCACTATCCATGTGTGCAACCCGAGGCCAGATGACTGAGGCTTAGCTTGCAACCTCTTTGATAACTCTGATGGGTTATTAAAGATCTGCTTGTAAGCAGGGGTCATTTCTTCCAGGAGCGCACAGTCTCCTTGGAAGTAAACCCGGATCTCCTGTGTTGGTTCTTTGGGAACTTCTGCGAACCCGTGGAGCCCCTGGCCAGGGTCCAGAACAACCTGTCATCTCAAAATGTATGCTTCCCCCTTGAATTTCCATGAGACCATCATGCTGTCCATTTGTCTTTCTGAATCAATTACCCGGGCACTCTCATGCTGGAGTTTCCACTTACTTCCCTGTTCTCTTTACACCCCTGTGGAGCTCCCCACTACCAACAATGGTGGTCCCTCCACATGTGTTTACACTGACAGACCTTTGTACTTCCACAAGGGGCAGTTTGGTAGTGGCATCTCTACTGGGAGAGGGATAGTCATGGAAGGGTTAAGGACCACGCTGCTACTGCTGCTGCTGCTGCTGCTTCTCTGCTCAAAATCGCTGCATTTCAATGAATAATTGCTTGTAAGTAAACCCGAACCTCTTGCGATGGTTCTTTGCGAACTTCTGCGAACCTGTGGAGCCCCTGGCCAGGGTCCAGAACAACCTGTCATCTCAAAATGTATGCTTCCCCCTTGAATTTCCATGAGACCATCATGCTGTCCATTTGTCTTTCTGAATCAATTACCCGGGCACTCTCATGCTGGAGTTTCCACTTACTTCCCTGTTCTCTTTACACCCCTGTGGAGCTCCCCACTACCAACAATGGTGGTCCCTCCACATGTGTTTACACTGACAGACCTTTGTACTTCCACAAGGGGCAGTTTGGTAGTGGCATCTCTACTGGGAGAGGGATAGTCATGGAAGGGTTAAGGACCACGCTGCTACTGCTGCTGCTGCTGCTGCTTCTCTGCTCAAAATCGCTGCATTTCAATGAATAAAATGTACTAGCAGGGCTCCGATATTATGCACAATGTGCCGATTGTCCCTCCATGGCAGCCAAATGCATTTGATGATTTAGACTCCTGAATGTGTGCAAACTATACAATTGCTGTGTTTTATAAAATGACTCTAGCATCCATTTTAAGGGCTTTGCCATTCCCTTCCCTCCTTTTTCAGCCGATTCGATCTTGCAAGCAAAATCTTCACGGGCCCAGAACGCTGAATGCTTTTGGGTTTTTAAAATATTCTTTTTTCAGCAAACAGCAAAAGTGCGATCTTATGCTTATTTAGGAGTGTTGTTTCAGATTACTGATGTTTTAAGAGAGAGAGGAAGAACCTGATCTTCATTTGTGAGCTGTTCCGCATCGGAGAATTAAAGCAGGCGCTGCCCTCTTCTAATGCATGTAAAACACATTTCAAACACTAAAGCACAATTATGGCTGTTACACGAACAGTGGCGTGTCAGCTAATATTTAAAGGGATGCTATTCCACTGGGGAAGTGATAGAAACAAAAGGGAATTAACACCTTATCTCTAAGGCTACAAAGCAAAGGGTATGTCTATATGGCTGCCACCCACCATTGTTGTTGTTGTTGTTCCTGACAGAGGCTTTGCACCTTGCAAGAAGGGTTGGATAGTCTCTTGCCTCAGGAGAGAGACAGTTGCATCTGAGAAGACTCTTGTTAGGTAAAGGTAAAGGTAACAGTTCCCTTGCTCGAAAGCCAGTCGAATCCGACTCTAGGGTTGCGGTGCTCATCTCCGTTTCAAAGCCAAAGAGCCAGCGCTGTCTGAAGACGTTTCCGTGGTCACGTGGCCGGCATGACTAAACACCAAGGTGCATGGAACGCTGTTACCTTCCCACCACATGGGTTCCACACACTTAAAGGGAGAGAGATGGGTGGTTGTGGGTGTTGTGGGTGTGGCTTCCCCCGCCGGCCATCTGGCCAGTGGTGGGTAGAACCCCCTCCCAAAACGGGGGACCCCTGGCAAACCTGGGGGTTTGGCAACCCTATAATCCGAGCCCAGAGCTGGCAACCCTATCTGTATCAAAAATGTTGCTTGCACTACCCAATGCCCTTGTGGTAAAATGCATGAGATAGCTAGGGGTGCCAACCTCCAGTTGGCATGTGGAGATGTCCCCTTATTACCATGGACTTCCAAATGACCAAGATCAGTTCCCCTCTAGAAAATGGCTGCTTGGAAGGTGGACTCTATGGCAATAAAGCTTGCTGACATCCCTTCCCCTCCAAACTCCGCCCCCCAAAAATCTCCAGGAACTCCCTAGCCCAGAGGTGGCAACCCTAGGGATAGTGCCCCATAATACCCAGGTGGAGAAGAGGGGACCAGTGCTTCTAAAAGAGCACCGAGTTGGCAGATTGTTTGAATTTTTTTTTTAATGTGGAAAATTACAATCTTATTTTAACAAACCCGTCCTTAAGAGATTTAAAACTTAATCTCCAAAAGTCTCGTCTCTCGAGCCATATCAGGGAAAATTAAATAGCGTCGATAGCAATAAGTAATTTTCTTTTTAAAACATTTTTTCCAAAACTATCTGATCCCAGTGAGAAAGTTAAAGGTAATTAAAATCCCACAAATCTCTTGGAGCTCAGTAGTCCTGATTTTAATTTTGACAGAGAGAGAGAGAGAGAGAGAGAGAGAGAGATCGTGAAAACACCTTTGCAAAGACAGTAGGGCGATCATACGTCTTATCTCAGAGTTCTCTTTTTTAAATAAAATCCATGTAACTATTTCCACTCTGTGTTGTTTTTTTCAAGAAGGAAAAAGGGAGGACCGAAGCAACATTTCCTCTAAGCGGTGGAGTCTTGTGAGCAAAAAAAAATCTACTTTGTTAGCCACTGGCATGAAAGTTGTGAGTGAGCCATTTGGCTGCTGCATCAATTAGTTTGCTCTGGAGTCCTCCTTCCTGAGCTAAAACAGAGATGTGTGAGCCAGAAGCTAAAAAAACTGTGAGCGAGCTCACACTAACAGCTTAGAGGGAACACTGCACCTAAGTGATGACAGAGGACCTCCAAATTTAGAAATTTGGGGGGGGGGCTTGCTTTTGAGACAACAGCCCTGACCTGGGTAGCCCAAGCTAGCCAGATCTTATCAGATTGTTGACGCTTGGCAGTCAGCCCTGGCTAGTTTTTGGATGGGAGACCTCCAGGGAATAGCAGCGATGTGACATGGAGGCAAGCAATGGCAAACCACTTATGTTTGTCTCTTGCCTTGAAAACCCTGTGGGGTCGCAGCTGTGACTCGACAGCGCACGCACACTCGGGCTCATTTCACACCAGAGCTGCCTCGATGTTGCGCCACCGTTTGCCCCGATACTATCTGTTATGTATTGACTTGTATGCATGAACTGCTATGCGAACTGCCTGATAGAGACGCAATGTTAAGCTTCGCCCTGGGCTAGGATCCTAATGTAACCAATAGGAGCCCTAGCCCAGAATGTGTTGTCCAATCACCATGCCAAACGGGATTGCTTGTGATTGGTCCTTATCTCTCAAACCTCATAGGTTAATCATTGTACAGAGGGTGTGGCTACATTAGCCGGGAATGTTTAAATATGGACAAGCCAGTGTATGTTCTCTGATTGGGTTCTGGCTGGCGATTGTTGTACCGTGTTGGAGAAGTAACTGAGCTGAAGAATAAAAACCGCATTCTTGCTGAAATCACTCTCCGACTCTTTGTTAAGTCGAGACTTAACACTATCGGTCAATTTCACACCCGAAACAGGGGGGCTACATTTTGACTCGCGGCTTTGCCCGATTTCCCCCGCAGTTTTGTGATCCTGTTTTTTTGAGGATCACGAAACGGCGGAGGAAATCGGGCGAAGCCGCGGGTCAAATGCAGCCCCGTGGCCTCGGGTGTGAAATTGACCAATAGTATCGGGGCAAACGGCGGCACAACATCGAGGCAGCTCTGGTGCGAAATCATCCACAGTTTTGATCCAAGATGGAATTAACTGAGGATGAAAACAGACATAATACATTCAACAAGAGATATCCCTGTAGTTTCTCTGTCCACAGAACAAACAAAATATCCTCACAGCTCCCTGATTGGCATGGCAGACAACTATGCCCAGAAATGAAATGCTGGTTCAGCCATCAGTCTTGACCTCTCCCCACACATCCAGGGCTCTTTTTATAGCAGGCACTCATTTGCATATTAAGCGACACACCCCTAATGTAGCCAATCCTCCAAGAGCATACAGTAGCCCCTGTAAGAAGAGCTCTGTAAGCTCTTGGAGGATTGGCTACATTAGGGGTGTGTGGCCTAATATGCAAAGGAGTTCCTGCTACAAAAAGAGCCCTGCGACATATCTATGTTGACCATTGAGCTTTCCCAACTTGCTGCCTCCATTTGAATACTTCTTCTTCATCATCATCATCTTCTTCTTCTCCTCCACCTCCACCTCTTCTTCTTCTTCTTCTTCCTCCTCTTTTTCCTCTTCCTCTTCCTCTTCTTCCTCCTCCTCCTCCTCTTCTTCCTCCTCCTCTTTTTCTTCTTCCTCTTCCTCCTCCTCTTCCCTTTCTTTTCTTACCATTTTCTATTTCCTCGCACTGAATTTCTGTCGCAATATCAACATATTTTTCAATGCTGTTTGCACATCAATAAATCAGCATTAGACACAACCAGTGATCCTTCTAAGCTGAGTTAGTGCGAGCTAGCTCACAGTTTTTTAGCCTCCAGCTCGCACATCTCTGTTTTAGCTCGGGAAGGATGGCTCCAGAGCAAACTAATTTATGCAGTAGCCCAATCGCTCGCTTACAACTTTAATGCCAGTAGCTCGCAAAGTAGAATTTTTTTGCTCACAAGACTCCGCAGCTTAGAGGGAGCATTGGACACAACACGTATGAAAAAGCAGGAGAACTGCAAAGACTCACAGGGGACATCTCATTTAACTTCCCTCCCCACTATTTCATAGAATCCTAGAATCACAGAGTTGGAAGGGGCCGTACAGGCCATCTAGTCCAGCCCCCTGTTCAACGCAGGATCAGCCTAGAGTATCCCTAACAAGTGTTTGTCCATCCGCTGCTTAAAGACTGCCAATGAGGGGGAGCTCACCACCTCCCTAGGCAGCTGATTTCACTGTTGCACAATGCTTACTGTAAAAAAAGTTTTTTCCAAAGATCCAGCCGGTACCTTCCCGCCCTTGATTTAAACCCATGATTGCGAGTCCTCTCCTCTGCTGACAACAGGAACAGCTCCCTGTCCTCCTCTGAGTGACAGCCCTTCAAGTACTTAAAGAGAGCAATCATGTCCCCCCCCCCGCCTCCTCTTCTCCAGACTAAACATTCTCCAGACCCTCAGCCAGAGGTCATTTCGGGGGGGGAACGCGGGGGAATGCAGTTCCCTCGGGTGAGGTGCAGGGGGCGGGGTACATGACAAAACCCCGCCCCCTGCTTCCGGCCGCCCCGCTTCCAGCCCTCATTCAGCCAGGAGGAGGCAGGAGAAGAGGGAGGGTAAGTTGCTTCTTCCCCACCTCTCCCCACCCCTGCCTGCCTGGGGCCAGGGAGGGCCTTGGCGGGGCTTCCTTGCACTCTCGCCGGCCTTGCAGGTCCACTGCCGGGCCCCTGATGTCAGGGGGTGTGGCATATGCTAATGAGTTGTGCTAATGAATTCCCCTAGCTCTTTTTCTATGAAATGACCCCTGCCCTCAGCCTTTCCTCACAGGGCTTTCCTCTTTCTTTCCCTTGGCAGTCACCAGGGCTTTTTTGGAAAAAAAAGCCCAGCAGGAACTCATTAGCATAATAGGCCACACCCAAGAGCAGAAACACTTTAGCATATTGAGCCACATCCCTGACAGGACAGCTCATTAGCATATTAGGCCACACACCCCATGTTACCAGAAGTGTGGTCATCCAGCCAAACCCACCTTTTGCTTCTTATTCTGTTTACCTTGTTTGTTGTCAAAACCCAGGGCCTTTTTTTGTAGCAGGAACTCCTTTGCATGTTAGGCCACACACCCCTAATGTAGCCAATCCTAATGAGTTTCTGCTGTTAGGTGTGGCCTATTATGCTAATGAGTTCCTGCTGGGCGTGGCCAACTTGGGAGCCAGCCGAAACTCCGTTCCTGTGTGTTCCTGCCCAAAAATAGCCCTGGCAGTCACAATAACCTTTTTCCTGCTTCTTTCCTCTCTTCCCACCCACCAGCCAATGTACCTTTATCTGCCCCCCCTGCGTTTTCAGCTTTCCCTCCCCCTGGCAGCCTCTGCCTGGGAAAACTATGACCCAGTTGCAAAGTGCCCCTGCTAAAGACATCTGGATATCCCTCCCCTAAGGTCGCCACCAATTCTTCTCTCTTTTTTTGACCAAACTTTTAAGTATCGAAGTTCATGAGTGTTCTCGACAAAGTATACACTTTTGATTACGTTCTTCTCTTGATATTTTCCCCCTCTCTCGTTTAAACAAGACATCATTGGCAACTCGCTGGAAAGTCTGATTGCTACAGAAAGGAAAGTTCCCCCACTCATCCATTATTTCATTAAGAGTTTACACCCCCCCCCTTTCAGCTGTAGAGATGCATGTGGGACTTTGGACCTTTTCATTCTAGCCTGATTGCTATAGTAAATCATACCACGAAACTCTGAAGCCAGAAGAAACAAAAGGGGAATCGCAGACAAAGAATGAGCGTGAGGCGTGCATATGGCTTATAAAGATGACTTTATGACAAAACAGATGGTTGTAAAAAAAACCACACAGAAAAGGAAAGGAAATGGTTCTCAAGCACGGTTGATGTTATACTAATTAGACTATCAGAAGGCACCTACAGAAAATGATTTCATTATAATACTAACATTTGTAAAACATTATGCCGCCATCTACTTTCCAGCAACCTCTGTCAAAAGCTCAAAGCAATTTTATTCAAGGGAGAATATTAAGAGGGTTTTTTTTTCCCCTTAAAAAAAAAAAAGACTAAGGAAAATGAGAATTGTGGCATAATTTCTTAAGTGGAAAGACTACTGCATGCATGTGTGTGTTCTATGCTCGTTTTAGACATTTGGATCTTTGGGAACCTCCAGCACATGGTGGGGTCAGGAGGACTGGGATTTTGTAGGGCATAGTGTGCTGCCCTCTAAAGTTTTGGGTATGCTGTAGCCAGGGGTCATTTCCTGCAGGAGTGCACAGGAGCGGAGCTCTGGCAGTAAAGAGCCCAGGGGGTGGGCACATGCAACAAGCCCCACCCCCTGCTCCCAGCAGTCCTGCTCCCAGCAGGAGTGCACAGGAGCGGAGCTCTGGCAGTAAAGAGCCCAGGGGGTGGGCACATGCAACAAGCCCCACCCCCTGCTCCCAGCAGCCCTCAGTCAGAGCAAGAAGCAGCCAGGTCAGTCGCAGAGCCCCCCGGCCCAAAACAGTCCAGTGGCACCTTTAAGACCAAGTTTTATTCAGGTACCAGCTCTCCCTCCTCTGTGAGGACAGATCTGCACCCCCCCCCCAATAGCTAGCAATTCAAAACAGTCCAATGGAGCCACACTTCCGGTGATGTCAGGGGGTGTGGCATATGCAAATAAATTATGCTAATGAGTTATGCTAATGAGCTCCTGCACCCTTTTTCCTACAAAATGACCCCTGGCTGTAGCGATTAGGAGTCGGCAGAGCTATTTTTGGGCAGGAACGCACAGGAACGGAGTTCCGGCTGACTCCTGAGTTGGCCACGCCCAGCAGGAACTCATTAGCATAATAGGCCACACCCAACCGCAGGAACTCATTAGGATTGGCTACATTAGGAGTGTGTGGCCTAACATGCAAAGGAGTCCCTGCTACAAAAAAAGCCCCTGGGTTTTGAGAATAAACAAAGTAAACAGAATAAGAAGCAAAAAGTGGGTGTGGCTGGATGACCACACTTCTGATAACACGGGGGGGTGGCCTAATACGCTAATGAGATGTGCTGTCAGGGGTGTGGCCTAATATGCTAATGTGTTTCTGCTGTTTGGTGTGGCCTATTATGCTAATGAGTTCCTGCTGGGCTTTTTCTACAAAAAAAGCCCTGGGAGTCGGTGTCCCCAACATGTTTCTCATGGGCATTATGATGTCCGCCAATACCATGCCTGTTGCCCACCGAGTGCTTGCAGAATGTGGGGAGGGCCAGTTGGGGCTTTTGCCCAGTACGGCTTCTGATTGGCTGTACAGATTTTTTTTTTTTATGTTGCTTTGGCAGCAGCTGCCACCACAGCACAGAGATCTTCATTGTGCGACTGAAGGGAAAATCACAGAAGCCGTATTGCGGCTGGTTCTATCTCCCTTGGCAGCCATTTGTGGCTGTGTCCACCACACTGTACCAGAATTCCAATGGTGCATATGAAGTCTGAAGAAGTTGGGGAACCCCTGGGTTAGAATATCGAATTAGGATCTGGAAAGTGCATGTCCTAACCCCCATTCTGCCACACAACTTCATGGGTGACCTTGGGTCAGTGATGCTGCCACAGCCTGCTATACCTCACAGAGTTGTTGTAATTGAATGTGAGAATTTATACACACAAAACATGGATTTACCGGGTTTCTAAGTCAGATCAATCTACCCCCAGTGCCACGTGCTGAAACGGGCTGCAACTCTTCCAGCACAGCTCATTAGCATATTAGGCCACACCCCCATGCCTTCCCTTTGCTTGCCCGGGCAAGCCGACCAATGGACAAGCCAAGAAAGGCACAGGGAGGCATTTAAATCCTTCCAGCCCCCCCCCCCCGGTCCACCTGCCTTGGAGTCACCGGGGGGGAGGGGCTCTCCAAGGCCTTCCCTCTGTAGCCACACACACAGAGGTTTTAGCTGTACTTGGTGTGGCCAATTCTGAAGCCAGCCGGAACTCCGTTCCTGTGTGTTCCTGCCCCAAAGCAGCCCTGGCTATTACTATATTAGATTTTCACTTCTCACTGGCTGTTGTGGAGGGGGCAGGAAACGGAACACAGACTTGTTCAGTATTTAATTCGAGCGTCTTGTGTTCTGTGCTGGAAAGAGGTAACGTAGCCTAGAGTTATTTGCCAAATGGGTCCTAAAATATAGAAGGAGATCCCACACTTCAACAAGTTTGGGGATCACAGAATTATATACGTCCTTTCCACCGAGGCGGGCTCAGGGCGGCTTGCCTAAGAAACAAACAAATGGTCCCTCCCCCCTAAGTATTTTTATATCCATTGGCTTTTGAAGATCCATCGGTATTGCACGTACAGGGTGCCGTTTCCCCATGCAGTGTATTCTGCGTTTACACGTAAGTTGCATACCCTTTGTGTGTGTTTTATGTGTATAATGCTGACTTGATGCAAATGACAGTGCAAATCTGTTTTTTATGGGGAGAAGACTGGGGTGAGGAAACAAAAAAAAAAACAAATGGCACAAAATAAAGAGTTACTGTTGCCAGTTGTAGCTTGGGATATTCCTGGACATTTGGAGATGGTGCCTGGGAAAAGCAGAGTTTGGGGAAGGCACAGATCTCAGAAGGCATGTGATGCCCAATGTTCCCTCTAAGCTGTGGGGTCTTGTGAGCAAAAATGCTACTTTGTGAGCGACTGGCATGAAAGTTGTGAGTGAGTGATTTGGCTACTGCATAAACTAGTTTGCTCTGGGGCCCTCCTTCCTGAGCGGAGACAAAAAGGTGTGAGCGGGAGGCTAAAAAACTGTGAGCTCGCTCACACTAACTCAGCTTAGAGGGAGCACTGGTGATGCTATGGAATCTGCCCCTCTAAAACTGCAATTTCCTTCGGAGGAACTGATTTCTGAAATCGGGAGATCAGTCGTAATTCTGGGAGTACTCTCGCCCCTACCTGGATGTTGGCAACATTAGGACCGATACATCCAAAACAGATATGAAACTGAATTGAGGATTTGGGGAGTGCAAAATTCAGAAAGAGAAATTCTTCACTCCCAAATTTAGTATATCTATTATGTTTTGGTGGGCAGCAACTTAGCCTAGGAGCTGCAGTGGCTCAAGTGGTTAAGACGCTGAACTGCAGGCTGTGGAAGGTCGGGAGTTCAGCAGTTTGAGACCCGAGTGTGCCGCATGACGGAGTGAGCTCCCGTCTCTAGTTCCAGCTCCTGCCAACCGAGCAGTTCGAAAGCAAGGAATTGCAAGTAGATAAATAGGTACCACTCCGGTGGGAAGGTAACAGCGTTCCGTGCGCCTTAGTGTTTAGTCATGCCAGCCACATGACCAAGGAAATGTCTTCGGACAGCGCTGGCTTTTTGGCTTTGAAACTGAGATGAGCACCGCAACCCTAGAGTCTGATTTGACTGGCTTTCGAGCAAGGGAACCTTTACCTTTACCTTTTTACCTTAGCTTGGTGGGCTCCAAAATGGTAGATTGCCCCTGGCAACAGTTCTAAAGATGCACCATTGTGTAGCTGATTGACAAGTCTCCTTCACGGTAGATGATTTCACCCCTAAACCTGTTTCCTCCCACTAGAAGTGTTTTGTTCGTCTCTTCTCTTATTCTATCACATACTGAGAGAATTCTACTCAAAATAGATTGTATTGCCCCATGGCCAAACAACTGGATTGCTGCTTCAAGTTCTACACACACACACACAGAGAGAGAAACGCCATCTGCTGGTAGGCTATCCGTTAATTAAATCAATACTGCAAGATTCTCGAGGCCATCTGTTAAGATATTAAAAATTCCCTTTCTTCAGTCATAACAGAAATCTGCGCAAATGAACCGCATGTTCTTGGTGGTGGGAAGCATCAGAAAGGAAACGAACAGGGCGCTTTTGGAACACACGGAGCGGGCAACCCAAGAGGAAGATCAGTTGCCAAAGACTGGCCAAAGCAAACGGAAAATGAAGAGGCAGGATTCAGGCCAGACCTTAAATATCTGAGCATGGAATGAGAAAGTTCAGAAATCCCTGGGCTGATATAACCATAACCCGACCCTTCCCTTTTGAAATTCACGTTGGATCATGGCATACACGGACTGCCAAATGGGTGAAACAGAGTGATGATATACATCATTATTCCCAAATTCCATTGCATTGGTTCCCAAATTCCATTGCATTGGTTTGGATCCTAAAGCACTGTTCCATTGATGTAGCAGTGGCTTTGGTTGTCAGCCTCCAAGTGGATCTCCCAGAAAGAGAACTGATCTCCAGGCAACAGAGACCCATTCCTCTAGAGAAAATGGTTGCTTTGGAGAGTAGATTCTATGGCTGACTTCAGACTGGCAGTTCGGCCCGAGATAGGCACATGCCAGAAATGTTTCACAAACGGATTAAAGGGGACGTTCACACAGGCACATCTGTCAGGCGTCCCCCACACGTACTCAACCCGTCTTGTAGCGCTTGCCTGCCGAGTTTAAAAAGTACCTGGTGAAAGTGGTAGCAAACCCTGGAGAGCGCAGCCATCCCGTGTTCGTCCTGCACCAACAAAGTGCGAATGCCGAAAGCCACAATTGCTTGTGCGCATATGCGCATAAGCGCATATCTCCGAATTACCAAAAAGAAAGCTGCGCCTTACAGCCGCGCCTCTGCCAGGGACGGGCCAACAGTGTGAATGCTCCCTCGCGCCTCCTCCCCGGTATGCTCCCACATCAGTCGGCACAGTGTGACCAGGAAAACCCAGAACAGTTTATTGGGTGTTGTAAATAAGAAGCGGGAGACTGACCAGTTATGAAGGTGCACAGAGAGTTTATATAGTTATAAAGGTGAATATATACAGAGATATTTACAGGCTATTGAACAGCATGTCGTGCCTTAGTCTACGAGAACTGAGTTCCCCTCCAGTTTACTAAGCTGATAGCTATTATGCTAAACCCCAGCCAATCTCTAACAAGGTGATGTAATCACTAGCTCTAACAAGCCCTGAAAGAGCAACACCTGCTAGAAAACACCTGGCTGTAATTACATGATTACTAGCATGACAGCTAGGTCTGACAAACAGATCAAACTGACCTATAGTAACTGCTTGCTACCTCTATCACTCTGACATATATCTCAATACAGTTTGGGCCGGATCTTTTTGCCAGGACTCCCTCCCACTTCAAACTGCCAGTCTGACCTCAGCCTATGATTTTATGTCCTGTCAAGGCACCTCCCCTCCCCAAATCCCACTTCCCTGAGGCTCCACCTCCAAATCTCCAAGAATTCCCCAACTTGATTAGTAAGCCTACAGCAACTGCTCCAGCCCAATGACTTTTCCATCTCCAGGGGAAGGGAGGGAGACTTTTGAGGCTGCAGATGCCTAATTCACTCCCCATACTGCTCCTTTAGTCCGCTGACCAGCACAGGTACAATTGCGGTGTGTGTGTGTGTGTGGGATACCCAGAAAGCTTCAGAAAGAGGGGGCAGTGAGGAAATTGTTTTCCTTTAGCGCAACTTGGTTCACACAGCTGAGGATCCAAGCCACAGTCTTCAGAAATGCACTGTCGACAACAGGAATATCTGTCTGAAATAGTCTTATATTCCCCGATTCTCCATTTTAGAATCAGTGGCCTAATGAACAACAACAATGACACCCTCTTATGTATGTACATTGTCTTTCTGGTTGGACTGCACAGTTCACAAAAAAAGGAACAAGAGTCTTCAACAGAACTGGAAAAACCATTAAATCAAAAGTGAGAAAGTGGTGTTTTCAATGTAAAAGCCCATTCCTAGTGAGTGCGGTGTCAGTCACAAACCCCGCCCCTAATGCTATCAGAATTCGGTATTATTAGGAAAGGAGTTCAACATTACTACAAGTATAATGATGTCACAAAGTTTTTTTAAAAAAACAAAATAGGCAGTTCTGATCACATAAGAACATAAGAGAGACGCCAATGTTGGATCAGACCAATGGCCCATCCAGTCCAACACTCTGTGTCACACAGTGGCCAGAAATACCAGGTGCCATCAGGAGGTCCAGCAGTGGGGCCAGGACACTAGAAGCCATCCCACTGTTGCACCCCCCACAAGCACCAAGATGACAGAGCATAACTTGCCCCAGACCGAGAGTCCCTATCTATACCCTGTGGCTAATAGCCACTGATGGACCTCTGCTCCATATGCTTATCTAATTCCCCCATGAAGCTGTCCATGCTCCCCTCTCCAAATCCCTTCTCCCTTCTCCATCACCCCTCTCCAAATAGAATAGAGGGGGGGCTTTGAGATGGGGGTAGCGGGGTTGTCAACTTTTGGGGTGCTGGTGGTCTGGAGATCTTTTAGGGTTACAACTGATTTCCAGACAACAGATATCAGTTCCCCTGGAGTGAATGCCAGCTTTGGAGGGTGGGGCTCTATGACATCACTTCCCTGCTGGGCTCCACCCCAAGGCTCCACCCCCAAATCTCCGGGAATTTGCTAACCCTATGAAGTACAACGGAGTTAGAAAAAAATACCTTGAGTCCATAACAGGAGAAAAGCAGATTAAATATGACCTGAATAATCATAGTAGGGCTAAAAAAAAGCAACCAAAATGATCCAAAGGGCTAGGAATAGAACTCTATAGGGAAAAAAGCAAAAGGATTCAGCTTTCTAATTGAGAAATATGGTGATCATGCGGGACATTTATGCCATTATACTCTGCAGTGTTCCCTCTAAGCTGAGTTAGTGTGAGCTAGCTCACAACTTTTTAGCCTCCAGCTCACAGATTTTTGCCTTAGCTCAGACGGGATGGCTTCAGAGCAAACTAATCTATGCAGCAGCCAAATCACTTGCTCACAATTTTAATACCAGTAGCTCACAAAGTAGAATTTTTGCTCACAATACTCCACAGCTTAGAGGGAACATTGATACTCTGATATGGAGAAGACTAAGATATCTTTCTTCTCCTGTTGTGGTTATAGTAGTACCCAGGGCTTTTTTTTGTAGAAAAAGCCCAGCAGGAAATCATTAGCATAATAGCCCACACACAACAGTAGAAACTCATTAGCATATTAGGCCACACCCCGGATAGCACATCATATTAACATATTAGGCCAGCCCCCCATGTTGCCAGAAGTGTGGTCATCCAGCCACACCCACCTTTTGCTTCTTATTTTGTTTACCTTGTTGTCAAAACCCAGGGCTTTCTTTGTAGCAGGAACTCCTTTGCATGTTAGGCCAGACACCCCAGTGTAGCCAATCCTAATGAGTTTCTGCTGTTGGGTGTGGCTGGTTATGTTAATGACTTCCTGCTGGGTGTGGCCAACTTGGGAGCCAGCCGGAACTCCGTTTGTGTGCGTTCCTGCCCAAAAATAGCCCTGGTAGTACCCAAGAAATGACTGGCAGTACATTTAGGACACTCCCAATGTACTTCTTCACCCAGCTAATCAAAATCACAAGATGTGGAGATAGTGAATGACTTACATGTCTGTTAAAGAAGAATTAGAGTCATGGAGGATACCTATCCATAACTATTACCTGTGACAGCCAAATGACACCTCCATGTTCAAAAGCAGAATAAGTCTGAACAACAGACCGCAGGGACCAGAAACAGCCATCATGTGAACTTCTAGAGTTCTGTTTCTGTAACCAGGATGTTAGAATGAATATGCTCTGTCTGATTTCAAAAGAGAGCCAGTTTGGTATAGTGGTTAGGAGCACGGACTCTAATCTGGGAGAACTGAGTTTGATTCCCACTCTTCCACACAGCTGCTGGAGTGACCTTGGGTCAGTCTTAAGTTCTCTCAGAGCTGTTCTCTCAAGAGCAGTTCTCAAGAGAGCTCTCTCAGCCCCACCTACCTCACAGGGTGTCTGTTGTGGGGAGAGGAAGGGGAAAGGAGTCTGTAAGCCGCTCTGAGACTCCTTTGGGTAGTGGGCGGGGTATAAATCCAATCTCCTCCTCCTCCTCCTCCTCCTATTCTTCTTCTACTACTACCACCACCACCACCACCACCATTAGGGTGGTGGTAGAAAGTGAGGTCAATAATGTTGAAATATCACTATCTGGGGGCAAAAAACTAAGATCATGGCATCCGGCCCCATCACTCCTTGGCCAATAGAAGGGGAAGTCGTGGAAGTGGTGACAGACTTCATGTTCCTGGGATCCCAGATCACCGCAGACTGTGACAGCAGCCATGAAATTAAAAGACACCTGCTCCTTGGGAGGAAAGCCATGGCGAACCTAAACAGCATGATAAAAAGTAGAGACATCACCCTGCCAACAAAAGTCCGCATGGTCAAAGCAATGGTATTCCCAGTAGTCATGTATGGCTGCGAGAGTTGGACTATAAGGAAGGCCGAGCACCGAAGAATAGATTCTTTTGAACTATGGTGCTGGAGAAGACTCTTGAGAGTCCCTTCGACTGCAAGAACATCAAATCAGTCAATCCTAAAAGAAATCAACCCTGACTGTTCCCTGGAAGGCCAGATCATGAAACTGAAGATCAAATACTTTGGCCACCAAATGAGAAGGGAGCACTCACTGGAGAAGACCCTGATGCTGGGAAAGACTGAAGGTCAAAGAAGACGGGGATGGCAAAGGATGAGATGGTGAGACAGTGTCATAGAGGCAATGAACATGAAATTGAGCCAGCTTCAGAGGATGGCGGAAAACAGGAGGGCCTGGCGGGATCTGGTCCATGGGGTCACGAAGAGTCGGACTCAACTGTGCGACTGAACAACAACAACAACATAACTGCTGCCTCAGACCATACATTTGCTCCCTCTCTCATAATACAAGAACTCAAGGGCACCCAACAAAGTTGATGGGCCATAGATTTTGGAATGACAGAAGGAAATATTTCTTAACTCAACGGGTAATTAAGTGGTGGCATTCACTGCCACTGGGTGCAATGATGGAATGACCATAAGGGAGCAGAAAGCTTCATGGAGGACAGATAGATCCATCAATGGCTACTGGCCATGGTGACCAAAGGAAACTTCCGCATTTACGGATCCGAAAACCTCTAAATAACCAGGGCTAGAAGGCAACATCAGGGGAAGGCTGTGGCCTCTGTGCCCTTTCTGTTGCCCTTCCCGGATGACTAGTTAGCCATTTTGTGACACAGAATGCTTAGGGTTGCCAGAGTCAGGGGTCCCCTGGCAGAGTCAGGGGTCCCCCAGTGCCAGGCCCCACCTCCCCACCATTGATCAGCTGGCCGGTGGGGGGAACTTACGTGAAAAAGAGGGAAAATCCTCCCATGTGCAGCAATGTGTCTACGTCACGGCCCACGTGACCTGGAAGTGAGGCTATCACTTCCGGGATGCCAGGGGTGACACTCTGGCATTTGGGCAAAAAATTCTATGCTAGAAGCCAAATTTGCCATAGAGTTTTTGACTAAATATGAGAGTATCACCTCAGCGTCCTGGAAGTGATAGTGTCACTTTTGAGTCACGTGGGCAGTGCTGTAGACCCGTCACTGTAGTTGGATGGGCCTCCTTCTGCTCCTGGTAGTTCCCCTCCCCATCCCTTACTGGTTGCCAGAAGATGGACCAGTGGTCTAATCCAAAAGGACTCTTCTCATATTCTTGTGGTAAAGTGGCCAAGGCCTTCCTGTTCTTGGTATTTTATCCACATAAGACTTTTTAAAAATAAATGGGCTAAATGAGCCATCTCCACAAAGCTGAAATCAAACTGGGGGGGGGGGGAGGTAAGTTACATCATTACTGTTTTTATCCCCCAATTATTATTATTTTTTTAAAAATGGCTGCTTTTAATGATTCCAGGGTTTTCAAGCTAGACTCAGATGTGCCACGGGAGGGATTTTAACAGCTGCTACGCTACTGTATCTATTTTACTTTATTTTTCATTAGTTTCATTTAATTAATTTTTAATTTTATTTACTTATTGCATTCTCTTTGTAAGCTGTCCCAAGCGCTCCTTAAGTAGAATGGTAAGGCAGAAACCTCATGAATAAATAAAGGCCCCCCTGATTATGTCTAGCTAGTATTTCAAAGATAGAGTGATCTCTGTTTAGAAGGAAATTCAGTCGTGATCACCGACAGCAAGACCAAAAGCAGAGATGTACAGAAGTTCTCTGGAGAAGTTGTGCTCGCCTTCCCTGAGTACTTTACTTTCTCTTGAAACTACTGAAGAGGATTTTCTGAAGTCTTAACTCCGAATTCTCCGTGAATGCAAACCGAAATGAACAACAACAAAAAAGGAACAAAATATGTGTGACAGAGCCCTTGGATAGCTCACTGATCTTAAAGGTAAAGGTAAAGGTTCCCTTGCTCGAAAGCCAGTCGAGTCCGACTCTAGGGTTGCGGTGCTCATCTCCATTTCAAAGCCGAAGAGCCAGCACTGTCCGAAGACGTTTCCGTGGTCATGTGGCCGGCATGACTAAACACCAAGGCGCACGGAACGCTGTTACCTTCCCACCGAAGTGGTACCTATTTATCTACTTGCTTTCCTTTATCCTTAGTTGTAGTCCCTTCCCTAATATTTCTTTGTAGTTTTTGTAGTATTTGCAAAATAAAAAAATATCCCTCCGGGGATTTAAAAAAAAAATTGTCAAAACATAGGGTATATTCTAGGGGCTGGATGGGAGGGGATTTGAGGGAGAGGCTCCAGGCTAACGGGGCAGCTGCTGGAGCCTCTTCCCAAGATACCCACCAAGTTTCAAGAGCATTGGACCAGGGGGTCCAATTCTACAGGCCCCCAAACAGGTTACCCACATCCCCTCCATTTTTCTCTATGGTGGGGAAAATAGTTACTTTTGTCCCACGGTGCTGTTAGTGGCTCTGGGGGGAAGGGGGTTTGAGGGAGAGGCTCCAAATATTCAGGGTAGCTTCGGGAACCTCTCCCCACATAAACCCCCATGTCCCAAAGCAATTGGACCAGTGGGCTAAATTCTATGGGCACCCAAACAGGTTACCCCCATTACTTCCATTGTTTCCAATGGGGAAACCCAGCCAGCAGCACTTAAGGCAGGCAAGCAGGCAGCACCCAGCAGTCAGACTCTCCCAGAGAATCTCAGGGAAAGTGAACTGTCTTGGGAGGTGCTTGTTTGCCATGAGAACAACTGGCACACTCCAGAACAAGTGGCACTGTGGCAGTGCAAGCATGTCAATCCATCTCATCTTGGGTTTTTCCTCTTTTCCTACTTCCTTCAACTTTTCCTAGCACTGTTGTCTGTTTCAGTTACTCTTGTCTTCACTTAATGGGACCAAAATACCATAGCCTCAGTTTGGTCATTTTAACTCCCTGAGAGAATTGAGGCATGACTTGGTCTAGAAACCACGTATTTTGTCTTCTGGGCAGTCCATGGTATCCGTAAAGTAGATAGGACACCTTTTTATCAGACCAACCTTTCCAGTGATAGCAACTGTTTCCTATTCCTTTTTTTTAATGTCCATTTTTATTTCTGCCAGAGATTTTCTCTACTACGTACCGGTGGTTTTGGAACTTGCCTTTCATTTAACTGTACCCTTGTTGCACAACTTTTATATGCCGCTCTGCTCTCCACTCGTGGAACAATTCAATTAGGCCACACACCCCTAGTGTAGCCAATCGTCCAAGAGCTTACAGTAGCCCCAGTAAGAAGAGCCTAATATGCGAAGGAGCTCCTGCTACCAGTAGAGCCCAATCGAGAAGGGTGCTTCCATGGGTCAGAGTCAGGGCTAATAGTGCTTCGGTGGCCTGGCCAATCCGGTAGGGGCATTCAGAGTGACTATTTAAGCTGGCTGTATCTCTGTGCTCTAGGATGTTGTCACAAGTTAGCCTATCATCTCTCCCTGCTGAATAAAGTGGGACCGGCTGCTTGCCTTTGACTTGCGATCAGCAGAAATTTTACGGGCTCTCTTCAGATTGGTACAGGCCTTCCCCTCCACCTTCTCTGCATTGTTCTTATGGTTTCGATATTAATTTGGGTATTAATCCCAAAGACTGGCTAGGCCATTACCGGGGTTAGCAGGAACAGTGTGAGTAGTCAGAGCATGTGTATTTGAGAAGTGGAAGAAGAAGAGGAGATTGGATTTATACCCCGCCCTTCACTACCCAAGGGAGTCTCAGAGCGGCTTACAAACTCCTTTCCCTTCCCCCTCCCCACAACAGAGACCCTGTGAGGTAAAAGAAGAAGAAGAAGAGATTGGATTTATACCCCACCCTTCACTACCCAACGGAGTCTCAGAGCGGCTTACAAACTCCTTTCCCTTCCCTTCCCCACAACAGACACCCCTGTGAGGTAAAAGAAGGAGAAGAGATTGGATTTATAATCCGCTTACAAACTCCTTTCCCTTCCCCTCCCCACAACAGACACCCTGTGAGGTAAAAGAAGAAGAAGAGATTGGATTTATACCCCGCCCTTCACTTGGAGTCTCAGAGCGGCTTACAAACTCCTTTCCCTTCCCCTCCCCACAACAGACACCCTGTGAGGTAGGTAGGGATGAGAGAGGTCTGACAGAAACTGCTCTTTTTCAAGAACAGCTGTGCCAGAACCATTGCTTGCCCAAGGTAACCCAGCAGGTGCAAGTGGAGGAGTGGGGAATCAAACCCGGTTCTCTCAGATTAGAGTCCGCGCACTTAACCACTATACAAAACTGGCTCTATTTGAGGAACACTCTGAAACATCCATGGATGAAAGGCCATTCCCAAGCCAACCCATCATTAGCTGATGTGACAAAGTGGGTCTGGGAACAGATAGGTTTGTCTGATAAGACCTGGGGATGTCCATGAATTACAACTGATCTCCTGATAGATCAAGATTGGTAGCCGTGTTAGTCTGTCTGTAGGAGTAGAAAAAGGAGTTGCAGTGGCTCAAATGGTTAAGACGCTGAACTGCAGGCTGTGGAAGGTCGGTAGTTCAGCAGTTTGAGACCCAAGTGTGCCGCATGATGGAGTGAGCTCCCATCTCTCGTTCCAGCTCCTGCCAACCTAGGCATTCGAAAGCAAGAAATTGCAAGTAGATAAATAGGTACCACTTCGGTGGGAAGGGAACAGCGTTCCGTGCGCCCTGGTGTTTAGTCATGCCGGCCACATGACCACGGAAATGTCTTCGGACAACGCTGGCTCTTCGGCTTTGAAATGGAGATGAGCACCGCAACCCTAGAGTCGGATTCGACTGGCTTTCGAGCAAGGGAGACCTTTACCTTTACCTAGCAGTAGAAAAGAGAAAGAGTCCAGGAGCACCTTATAGATTAACTTCTGAAGAAGTGAACAGTGAGTCACGAAAGCTCATCCCCTGCCCCAAATTTTGTTAGTCTTTAAGGTGCTCCTTGACTTTTGATCCCCTGACGACAGAGATAAACCTCCCAGGAGAAAATGGCTGCTTCGGATGGTGGACTCTATACCATACTAAGGTCCCTCCCCCAGAGTCCACCCCCAAGTTTCCCAGGACTTCCCAGCCCAGAGCTGGCAATTCTAGGAATAGACACCCTTGGTGCTGAGCGGCATCTGACAACCCTTTAGTTGCTTGAGCATTATGTTTCAGGAGGGAGTTAAACCAGTGCACCTCCTGGTATATTTTTAATTTGCAGTCTAGGATAACCAAAGGTAGCCAAGGTTGAAGCCAGGGCGAGTTTGCTCATATTAAATTCTGGAATTAATTGTAGGTTGTTTGTTAGCAGCCATCCACACTAAATTCAGATTTTGAAGGCTATGGATCAGCCTTAAGTAAAACCTAGTTTAACTCACATTCTGGGCATGATGTCTTTATAAAAGGTTGTTGGCACAATGTACGTAGTATTTATGTGTGCAATGTCCGTTACTTTTAAGTATAATATATATAGGCTTGCCAAGTCCCCCCGGCAGCGGTGGATCGGGCCCCGGGGGGAACCCCACCCTGGCGTGCGCATCACCAGGAACTGATGTTATGACGCCAGGCACACTGGGAGCGGGGCCACGGTCATCCGAGGGAAAACTCTATGTTTTTCCCTCGGTTGGCTTTAGTTTGGGTGTCTATGGGTTTGACTACCACGTCTCTTGGGAAGTTGCTTTGCCTCGTCCGCATTGATCCCACTCTGTATGCTGAGTCAATCAGAGGAACATTCAACACTTCCAAGTCCATAATTTCTGTGAGCTAGTTTGTAATAAAAGATTTTAAATCCGATGTTTGTACTGCGTTCTCTGGAACTCCGTGAAGTTTCATATTATTAGCTTTTAGTTGATTTTCCAGGGCTATAATTTTTTCCCCTACCCATTCTTCCTTCTGGTAAAGGTAAGCAGTGTCATCTTGTAGCGTTAGGCAGGTCTCCATTGCTGCGTCTGCAGTTTTCGCTACTTGAGCTACAGTTTGATTCAGTTTGTTTATTTGGGTTGTTATTGGCTTTAATAGTTCTGTTATAGTGGTAGTCATATTTCTCTCTAAGTTTTGAATCGTTTCATGAAATTCTTGGCGCGAAACAGTTAGACCTTCTTGCTTGCACGTCCCTGAGTCCGCTGCCATTTTAGAGTTTGGACCGGGAGTTGTTGTGTTGGGCTCGGTTTTAGCTGAGAAGATGAAACGTTTTCAGTTTGTCAGCAGGTGTGTTAAATTGAATGTGCACACATTTCCCTGACTGGAGGCAGTTATTCAAATAACAAGGATCAGAATCTGTCTCCTGGTACCTAGGAGACCATTTCTTGGTCCCCTGCTGCTTGTTTATTTAGGTTTAGGTGGTCCCAGAGGACACTTGGACGCAACACATAGTGCCAGCTAACAGGAGCGGACGTTTACATGGCTGAGATGCTTGTGGATTTTCTTTTCTTATCAAGGGTCCTGTGTTCCCTCTAAGCTGAGGTAGTGTGAGCTAGCTCACATATATTTTAGCCTCCAGCTCACACATTTTTGCCTTAGCTAAGGAAGGAGGGCTGCAGACCAAACAAGTGTATGAGGCAGGCAAATCGCTCACTCGCAACCAATGTTCCCTCTAAGCTGTGGAGTCTTATGAGCAAAAATTCTACTTTGTGAGCTACTGGCATTAAAGTTGTGAGCAAAGCAATTTGGCTACTGCATAAATTAGTTTGCTCTGGAGACATCCTTTCTGAGCTAAGACAAAAATGTGTGAGCCAGAGGCTAAAAAACTATGAGCTAGCTCACACTAACTCATCTTAGAGGGAACACTGCTCATAACTTTAATGCCAGTAGCTCACAAAGCAGAATTTTTGCTCACTGGACTCCACATCTTAGAGGAAACATTGCCAGTGTCCCAGTTCAAATTTTGAACATTTTCTACCCAATGAGGATGGCAGATCATTGATTTCGGAGTGTTGTCTCGTTCTCCCCACCACCACCAAAAACAAACAAACAACAACACAAACCATCCAAGCCCATTGTGTCATGGAGTATATGTTGTTCTGCCATGCAGTGTAATTCTTTCTGTTATTATTGCATCATCCTGCTCTTCCTTCAAGGACGCGTATACGATTTCCCCTTCCTTCCATTTTATCCTCACAACAGCAGCGAAGCAAATTAGGCTGAGAGAGCGTGTGGCCCCAACAATTTTAATGACAGAGCGGGGCAGAGTTTCCCTAACCCTATCCTTCCTGACACTCTGTTACACCACAGTGTCTCTCAAATAACCCTCTCTGTACGATTTTGCATGTCTGTTGATACATAAAGGTGGTTGGTTCATGGCCTTGGACTGGTGGTGAGTCCAAGCCCATGGAATTTGTCACGAAGCACCTGTCTGAAAGGGAGACTAAAAGGAATACAATTGATTGTTCCAATCAGGCCAAAGAAAGGGAATCTTACTCCGGGCTGATATATAGCAACCTAGGGCAGCTGTTTGGATTGTGCGTATGGGTCACTGAGGTTTCCTTATAGCAAGAACTGGAGACCAACTGCTCCTCCTTGCTCAACCGATCTGTCTGTGAACACCCCCCCCAAACATACACACAACACACACCTTTAAATTGTCTCCCCTCACAACCTCCCCACCCCGGTTTTGTGAAAAGTAGTCCCCTAGACCTTTCTACTGTTTGGAGAATAGAAAATGTCCAGCAGTGAAGGATGTAGGAAAACCTTTTCATTCAATAAGAACGATAAGAAGATGCCCCCCTTTCTTGTACCTTCAGTGTTGTTATGAGGGTCCTCTTTGTAGGTCTGAGACGAGATCATGATGACATTATGATTGGCCAAGAAAGTTTGGCTGACAGCCCAAACTCCAGTCAACACTAGAATTCATGAACGGAAGACTCAAGATGGCTGCAGCAGCTGTCAATTCTGGCTTTCTACACACATGCTAGGAGCCCCATTCCAAGGGTTGCCAGCCTCCACGTGGGGCCTGGAGATCTCTTGCTTTTACAACTGAACTCCAGCTGACAGACATCAGCTCCCCTGGAGAAAATGGCTGCTTTGAAGGGTGGACTCCATGGCATTGTACCATGCGGAGGCCCCTCCCCTCCCCAAACCCCACCCTCTCCTGGATTCACCCCCAACATCTCCAGGTATTTTCCAACCCAGACCTGGCAACCCTACCCATTCCACCCCCTACCCCCACCAACCACCAGTGCTGCTGCCATCCCTCTGGGCTTATTTGGGCAGCAGAGAAGAGGACCAAGAAACACACAATGACTCTTCTGGGTAAGTTCAGAGGTACAGCCCTCAAAACCACCTACCCAGCCCAGGGCCACCTTATGGCTTCCATGGCCACTAGGCACTTTGGCCTTTGTGGGGCCCTAGGGTTGCCAGGTCCCCTCTTTGCTCCAATGGGGGATTTGGAGGGGTGTTCTGGGTCATTCCATCACAAATAGCATCAAAGGGAGCGGTGGCACAGGCAGTAAGTGCAGCCTGCATTGACATCTGGCCAAACAGCTTCGGCTGTTCGAGCCCCACCGCGGCCGGAGTGAGCTCCTGGCCTACGTCCCAGCTCCCACCACCAAGCGGCTCGAAAGCCCATTAAAGGGTGACTAGATAAATGGGTACCTGCTAATAGAGCGGGGGGGGCACCCGTCCCTTGTGTAGCGGTGGCAGCGGCAAAATGGTGAATGGCGGCGGCAGCAAGAATATGGTGGCGGCTGGCGAGGCGAAAGGCGAACGAAGGAGGCCGGACCAACAAGCGCGGAGGCGGAGCGACGCAGGCCGGAGCCTACTTGGACGGAAATGAATTCGCAACAGCCGGAAGGAGGAACCTCAAAGACCAGCGCTGGAGTGGACGCCGCCGGACTACCTCCCGCAAGGCAGCAACAACGAAGATCAGCTACACAGAAAAGGTGCCTGGTAGGCTTGTCACGTCCCCTACATGTATGTGGCCCTAGGTTTAGGATTGTATGAATTGGAGCATGTAAGCCACTCAGAGCCCTTAGGGGGTGAGCGGGATACAAAATCCCCCACCCCCCAAGAGCGACCCCCCACCTGGCCACCCCTCTCCCTCCTCTCCTACCCAACTTAAAGGGCTTCAGCTGGGCAGCGGGGACCACATGGCCTGCCAATGAGCTGGACAGCCCTTTAAATCCAGCAGGAGGGAGGGGGAGGTCATGGGTGCAGGCTCTGCTCGTAAAAAGACCCATTAGAGAGACTTTTTGTGAGCGGGCTGCGGGCCATGGTCACCATAGAGTTTTTTGCCCAAATGTTAGAGCATCTCCCTCACAATGTACCCAGTGCGACAACATCACCTCCGGGTGATGTCATTGTGCTGCTGTCAGCTATGCTGTCATGGGGGTTGCTGCAGGGCTCTTTTTGTAGAAAAAGCCCAGCAGGAACTCATTAGCATAATAGGCCACACCCAACAGCAGGAACTCATTAGCATATTGGGCCACACCCCTGACAGCACAGCTCATTGGCATATTAGGCCACACCCCCATGTTACCAGAAGTGTGGTCATCCAGCCACACCCACCTTTTGCTTCTTATTCTGTTTACCTTGTTTGTTGTCAAAACCCAGGACCTTTTTTTGTAGCAGGAACTCCTTTGCATGTTAGGCCACACACCCTTAATGTAGCCAATCCTAATGAGTTTCTGCTGTTATGCTAATGAGCTCCTGCTGGGCGTGGCCAACTCGGGAGCCAGCCGGAACTCCGTTCCTGTGTGTTCCTGCCCAAAAATAGCCCTGGCCCGGGTTGGGGAGGTCAGTTGTATTCTAATTGCCATTGCATTCCTTCTGTGCTTCTTTGCTGCTGTAACACTTACCTCTAAGTTTTGTAGGTGGTGAGATGTTGATGTCTAGTTTCAAGGGAACCGTGGGAGAGAGTTTGGTTCCCAGCTTCAACACTAACAGCTTTTCCCCGCGTGCGGGAGTTTGGCCAATTAGCCAGGGCAGTGGGGGGTGCATACGAATACCCTATATCCGATCATGCCCAGGGGCCGCCGCAATTCTTAACAGTGCCTATGTTAATGCATCTATAGCTTTTCAATAAAATATTGCCTTTCCTGATAAGCATGTACTACATTGTTGGCTGTGGGTTCTGACAGCTGGGCACGTTTGGGTGGGATGGGGCTCTTTGGGGGCAAGGCTCCCACACTAGCCAGATGGCCAGCAGTAGATTGTGGCCCCCAAAAACAGGAAGCTGGCAACCCTATGTACCTCACCACCAGGTACCTGTTGTGGGGAGAGGCCGGGAACGTGATGGTCAGCCACTTTGAGAATCCTCAGGGTTAGGATTGCCAAGTCCATCTTCCACCCACAGCAGGGGACTTTGGGGGTGTTCCTGGAGGGGGCGGGGCATCCCCGACGTGATGATGTCACGTTGTGGACATCCGCTGCCACCCCCGCCAGCGTGCCGAATCTCCAGAAACACCAGTTCCCTGCACTTAAAGGAGCCTGCGTTTCCCTTTTAAGTGCACGGAGCCGGCATTTCCCCTTTAAGAGCAAAGAGCCAGCGTTTCCCGGAGCTGGCATTCTCCCTGCAATCCTGATCTCAAGCGGGAAACGCGGGCTCCAGGCACTTAAAGGCAGCCACCCCTCTCTCTCAAGAGAGAAGGGAGAGGTGTGGTTGTGGGTGTTGGGTGCGGGTAGAAACCCCCCCCAAAACGGGGGACCCCTTGCGGCAGATAGGGGGACCCCTGGCAAACCGGGGGGGGGGGGGGTTGGCAACCCTACTCAGGGTAGAGAAAAGCTTGAAATAAATATGCTTCCTTCTACTTCCTGTACACACATCACTTCCACTTCACAGGCAAAAAGAGTTATTTTCTAATACGGACTATCGCTGCAGTGTTTGTGATGAATTTGTACCGTGTGGGGGACCGTCTTATGTCAACAGAGCCCAGCTGACTGGCTCAGTTCTTTTCTGCGTTAGAGAGGGCCAAACCAAAGTCGCTTACCGGTTTTCGGAAACATTTCCCGGCAGTGCAGAAAAATCGCTTCTCCCGTCAAGTGCCTGTTAAAGGGGTCAACAACGTTATCTACATTGTGCTCTCTCTCAATTGATTTGGTCTGCTCTCAAGGACTAATCACACTGATGAGTGTGATCACAAAGACTGCTGGGGAAATGTTTCTACCAACAACCACCCCTCCCAATTCTGGCCTGGAACATCAACACGGAAGCATATTTAGTTCAGGGCCATTAGAAACAAGGTACTTTTCATTCCAGTTTATTTCAGTTGGAAATGGAGTTTCCCATGCTTAGGAGGCATGTGCTGAGTTTTCAAACTTTGACTTCATCCAAACTTGTGCAATGCTGGGCCTCTGAGAACTGAGTTTGTGAAGTTACCTATTGAAAACCTTAGGTTTCGAATCACGCAAAGCCCCTTCTTGAAGTGGTTGGTTTATACTACGATGGCTACCTTACAAGTGAAGAGCATCCCTTTGCCAGATCTGAGCTTGGAATCTTGAAAGCTTATGCCCCTCCCAATCTTGTTGACCTCTAAGGTTCTACTGGACTCATAGGGTACGTTCAGACGGGCCGTTTAGTCCACTTTCGGCCCACCTCAGAAACGGATTTTATCTGCGCGATCACACAGTCAACATCTGCCTCTCGTCCCCAACCGTCGCTTTCCAGCTCAAAACCGCTTCAACCCGGAGCATTTTGATACCAAGTCCCCAAGTGGTGTTTTCCTGATTCTCCAGTTCCAGCCACACTTTCCTGACGTCTGATCGCTCCTGTGGTATCGAGCCATTTATGGTTTAAACCCCCTCCCCACTCGAAAGCTGCCCGAGGCTTCCACTTTTCGCCCGCCATTTTTTTTAAAGCATTGGCGGTGTGCGCATAGGTGGCGGTGTGCGTTATTAAAAACAATGTTTAAACGGTGCCTAGTTTTAGCGTTTAGATGAGTTCGGGATCTCACGGAGGCCATTTTCGGGGTAAACGTTTAAAGGGAAGTGTTACAGCAGGCAGGTTGGAGTGGAAATCCCTGTTCTGCGCATGCGTGAAAAATTTAGTTCTACAGATGGCTGCCTGTGTGCATGCCCAAACTGAGAGAGAAAAAACAACATAGATGCACGCTCCTGCATGTGGACGGCGGGGAGCGATGTGGCTGCGCAGCGATCCTGAGCAAGGAGGGGAGTGTGATCGCAATTATCTAGGTTAAAAAAAATGCATCGGGGCCGGAGCAATTTAAACCGCTCCCAGCATGCTGTCCGACCGCACCCATAGAATCATAGAATGTTAGCGCTGGAAGGGACCTTGCAGGTCATCTAGTCCAACCCCCTGCACTCTGCAGGAGCACAGCTGAAAGTCAGCCCTACAACATACCCAGAAGATGGGTGTCCAGACTCTGCTTAAAAATGTCCAGCAAAGGAGCATCCACCACCTCAAATCTAGATGTTCTACTGCAGAGCAATGTGGTCACCCTCTGAAACATACTTCATGATGCCGCTATGAGCAGAGCTACTGTGGTGTGTTAGCTCTGGACTAGGACATGGGACATTTCGCTGCAAATCCTCACTCTGCCATAGGAACTCATTGGATGGGTGAACTTAGGGCAGGCTCTCTCTCTCTCTGCCTAACCAAACTGTCAGGCTTGTTGTATGGTTCAAACAGGGAAGGGGGCAGGTTCGGGATGGGAGCACGTGACTGGCCCAAGGGCACCCAGTGAGCTTCCATGACAGAGTGGGGATTCGAACTTGAATTAGGGTTGCCAAGTCCTATTTACTCCCCGGTGGGGGGATTTCGGGGTGTGTGTGCTGGGAGGGGAGGGGCTGTCCCCGACACAGTGACATCATTCAGAGTGACTTCGTCATGTGGAACAGGCTTCCTTGGGAGGCGGTGGGCTCTCCTTCTTCGGAGGTTTTCAAACAGAGGCTAGATGGCCATCTGACAGGAATGTGCATTCTGTGCACTTAGGCAGATCACGAGAGGGAGGGCAGGAAGGGTTGCCTCAGTCCTTAGTTCTTGTGGCCCTTTCTTACATGCCCAGGGAAATGCTGATTGCCACTTTGGGGTCAGGAAGCAATCCTGGAGGGTTTTTTGTCACCTTCTGGACATGGAACAGCAGTCACTGCAGGTGTGGAGAGGGAGGTATTTGTGAATTTCCTGCATTGTGCAGGGGGTTGGACTAGATGGCCCTGGAGGTTTCTTCCAACTCTTTGATTCTATGTCAGGGACACAGTGCTATGTGTGCATGCCCCCCCCCACTTTCCCCAACCATGTAGAGGGAACCTTCCCTTCAGGGGTCATTTTGCAGAAAAAGAGGTGCAGGAGCTCATTAGCATAACTCATTAGCATAACTTATTTGCATATGCCACACCCCCTGACATCACCGGAAGTGTGTCAGAAGGCAGGCTCCACTGGACTGTTTTGGATTGCTAGCTATTGTGGGGGGGGGGAATGTGCCCTCACAGAGGAGGGAGAGCTTGTACCTGAATAAAGCTGCCCTTGACTGTTTTGGATTGCTATCTATGGGGGGGCCATAGATTATCGCCACAGCCTAACTTCAGCAGGTCTTTGTGCTGTGGCAGCAGCTGCTGTCCAAGCAACATTGTAGGAAAAAAAAAATCTGTACAGCCAATCAAATCTCCAGTGGTCCATCAGAAACCTTCCTGGGCAAAGTCCTACCTGGTCCCGCTCACTTCCTAAAAACACTTGGCTGGCTCCAGAAAAGGTGTCAGTGGATACCAAGCACCACATCGGGGACCCCCTGCCCTAGAGGATTCTTTTCTTTTTTTTAAGTACCCATAGGTACATTTTTATTAATTTTTTAAAAAATCTACAACAAACAAATCTACACACTACAAACAGACACTCTACTACACATAACATATATACCAAGAGTACAGTTACATTATATGCTTATATGCAATTACTTAATTAATAAAAACTCTATATCAACTATATAACTATATAACTATATAAACTTTTGACTGTGTGGATCACAACAAACTATGTCAGGTCCTTAAAGAGATGGGAGTACCAGACCACCTCACATGTCTCTTGAGAAACCTGTATAAGGGCCAAGAAGCGACAGTTAGAACCGGATATGGAACTGATTGGTTTCGCATAGGAAAAGGAGTACGACAAGGATGTATATTGTCGCCTTGCTTATTTAATATATATGCAGAGTACATCATGCGAAATGCTGGCCTGGATGAATCACAAGCGGGAATCAAGATTGCTGGGGAAAAGATCAACAACCTCAGATATGCAGACGATACCACTCTAATGGCAGAAAGTGAAGAGGACCTAAAGAGCCTCTTGCTCAGGGTAAAAGAGGAGAGCGCAAAAGTGGGCTTGAAGCTCAACATCAAAAAAAAACTAAGATCATGGCATCAGGCCCCATTACTCCTTGGCAAATAGAAGGGGAAGTCGTGGAAGTAGTGACAGACTTCACGTTCCTGGGATCCGAGATCACCGCAGATTGTGACAGCAGCCATGAAATTAAAAGACGCCTGCTCCTTGGGAGGAAAGTGATGGCGAACCTAAACAGCATGATAAAAAGTAGAGACATCACCCTGCCAACAAAAGTCCGCATGGTCAAAGCAATGGTATTCCCAGTAGTCATGTATGGCTGCGAGAGTTGGACTATAAGGAAGGCCGAGCGCCGAAGAATAGATTCTTTTGAACTATGGTGCTGGAGAAGACTCTTGAGAGTCCCTTGGACTGCAAGAAGAACAAATCAGTCAATCCTCAAAGAAATCAACCCTGACTGTTCCCTGGAAGGCCAGATAATGAAACTGAAGCTCAAATACTTTGGCCACCAAATGAGAAGGGAGCACTCACTGGAGAAGACCCTGATGCTGGGAAAGATTGAAGGTCAAAGAAGACGGGGACGGCAAAGGATGAGATGGTTAGACAGTGTCACTGCTGTTTCAAAGAGTTTATTCACAAACTCCTGTTTTGTTGCTATCACCATGGTTTTCCAATATTTGGCATATAAGATTCTTGCAGCTGTTGCCATATAAACAGTCAAATACCTATTCTCTTTTTCATAATCCTTTGGAAATATATTCAACAGCAAGACCTCTGGAGTAAATGGAATCCTTGCTCTTAGTATTTCTCCATCAAACTATGGACCCATTTCCAAAACTTTTTAGTAACATCGCATAGCCACCACATATGGTAAAATGTACCCCTTTTACTCTTACATTTCCAACATTTATCAGAACCCTAGAGGGTTCTTCAGACTCTCACAAGATGGTGCTAGGGCCATCGAAATGAAGGACCAACCCCTTGTGAGAAGAATGGATCCGGTGAGAGTTGGCAGAGTGGGATTTACAGGGGCTGAGGCAAAAAGCAACAAGAAGCACTAGCTCCTCTAGCTCCTGGGGAGGGGGGGGACGCGATGGTGGTGGCAGGGAAAAAAGGAGGGAGATCCCTGTCCCCCCAAATCCACCACCTGAGGCAACCACCTCACTTCGCCTCATGGATAACATAAGGGCATAAGAACGTAAGAGAAGCCAATGTTGGATCAGGCCAATGGCCCATCCAGTTCAGCACTCTGTCATACAGTGGCCAAAAAGACCAGGTGCCATCAGGAGGTCCACCAGTGGGGCCAGGACACCAGAAGCCCTCCCACTGTTGCCGCACCCCCAAACACCTAGAATACAGAGCATCCCTTGCCCCAGACCAAGAGTTCCTATCTATACCTTGTGGCTAATAGCCACTGATGGACCTCTGCTCCATATAAGAGAAGCCAATGCTGGATCAGGCCAATGGCCCATCCAGTCCAACACTCTGTGACACAGTGGCCAAAAAGACCAGGTACCCTCAGGAGGTCCACCAGTGGGGCCAGGACACCAGAAGCCCTCCCACTGTTGCCCCACCCCCAAGCAGCAAGACTACAGAGCATCCCTTGCCCCAGACTGAGAGTTCCTATCTATACCTTGTGGCTAATAGCCACTGATGGACCTCTGCTCCATATAAGAACATAAGAGAAGCCAATGCTGGATCAGGCCAATGGCCCATCCAGTCCAACACTCTGTGACACAGTGGCCAAAAAGACCAGGTGCCCTCAGGAGGTCCACCAGTGGGGCCAGGACACCAGAAGCCCTCCCACTGTTGCCCCCCCAAGCAGCAAGAATACAGAGCATCCCTTGCCCCAGACCGAGAGTTCCTATCTGTACCTTGTGGAATAACCCAGCCTGAAACAAGCCTACTCCCATAACTAGGTTTGCCAGCCTCCAGGACATCTCCTGGAATTGCAGCTGAGCTTCCGACTACAGAGATCAGTTCTTCTGGGAAAAAAATGGCTGCTTTGAAGGGCAGAGTCTATGGCTGTGATGGTGAACCTTTTCGAGACCGAGTGCCCAAACTGCGACCCAAAACCCACTTATTTATCACAAAGTGCCAACACGGCAATTTAACCTGAACACTGAGGTTTTACTTTGGGAAAAAAACAACTCATACATTAACTTAAGATGATCCAAACAAAGTAAGGAAAGCAATCCCAAATGCTTTCATTTACTTAAAATTATTTGGCAGAGAATTCGACACTTTAATGATGGTCTGGGCCTGTCTGGGGCGATGGCACGCGTGCCCACAGAGAGGGCTCTGAGTTCCACCTCTGGCACCCGTGCCATAGGTTCGCCCCCACTGGTCTATGGTATTATACCCTGATGAGGGTATCACATACCCAGTGAGCTCCCTCCCCTCCCCTCTCCAAATCCCTCCCTCCCCAAGTTCCTCCCCCAAATCTCCAAGAATTTCCCAACCTGGTCCATGAACTCTAGCCATAGCACCTTCCTCCTGCCTCAGACTAGACTTTTCCCATGTTGGTTCAGTTAAGTTTTTATTGTGTTATCCATTTAGATGAGAAGGGCTCTGCAGCTCCTCTGTTTATTCTTTTGCGTAACTAGAACAGCCAGGGTCCTATTTATGCTCACTGGCAAAAAAGCTTTCCCTAGCTATGCATTTACGAACAACGCAAAAAGGAAGCAGGGATGTAAACACTGATGCCCCCTCAATCCGGCCACCTACCGCTTGTCGTGTGGATTTAAATCTGGCACAGGTTTTATTTTCAATTCCATTTTACCTCGGAGGAGTTGCCGTGAGCGGCACAGTTTCATCCGGACCCAGCTGGCAGTGAACGGCGGTGATCAACCACCGCCGTCAAATCGGCCGGCTTTAAATATTAACACTTCCAACGGAAACTTCTAGGAGTGAATTTTGTACAGTCACACCGCCAAGCCTACTGAGATGATGTTCTCTGCCAAAGGCTCAATTTGAGGATCCCTAGTACGTTTAAAACAAACAAAAAGTTTTAAATTGGAATGGGGGGGTACTTTAAGTATGGGTGGAAACCATATCTCCAATGGGGGGGGATTTTTTGTTAACACATTTTCCTGAACTTTACCAAGATATATTGAATCATTAATGCTCATGGTCTCAGATAGAGATTTGCCAACGATAAGAGACTAGGATATTAGACAAATCACTTGCCCCTAAAATTCATTCCCACCGGAGCAGCAGATACCTCTGAACCTATGACTGGGGTGAGGGGGTGATTAAAAGCCGCCAGAAGAAGAAGAGGAAGAGGAGGAAGAGGAGGAAGAGGAGGAAGAGGAGGAAGAGGAAGAGGAGGAAGAAGAGGAAGAAGAGGAAGAGGAAGAAAAAGAGGAAGAAGAAGAAGAGGAAGAAGAAGAAGAGGAAGAAGAGGAGGAGGAGGAGATTGGATTTATACCCCGCTTGTGACTGATCCAAGGTCACATCAGCAGGTGCAAGTGGAGGAGTGGGGAATCAAACCCGGTTCTCCCAGATTAGAGTCCGCACACTTAACCACTACACCAAACTGGCTGAAGAGGCAGGGGAAAAGCTGTGCGGACCAGGAAATAGCTTCCTGCTCACTGAAACATCAAAATGGCAGATCAGAGAGAGAAAGTGCAGGCAATACCAGTCGGGAGTTCACCCAACAGCCTATAATCTTGCATTCGGGAAAATTGTTTTTAGAGGACACTACTCGGTTTCCCCTCTGTTCAGTACACAACAAGCCATCAGCCAACCAAGGCTCCCTCTAAGCTGCGGAGTCCTGTGAGCAAACATCCTACTTGGTGAGCTCCTAGCATTAAAGTTGTGAGTGAGCGATTTGGCTGCTGCATGAATCAGTCTGCTCTGAAGCCCTCCTTCCTGAGCTAAGACAAAAATCTGTGAGCCGGAGGCTAAAAAACTGTGAGCTAGCTCACACTGACACAGCTTAGAGGGAACACTGCAGCCAACCCATTTCCAATTCAGCTTCCCGCGGCCTCTCTTAGGCCTTTCGCCTACCTTCAGCTCGCTCAGCTTTAAGATACCAAAGTGCTCTTGGGCTGCCAGGTTCCCACTGGGGGTGGGGGGGGTCACTGCTGCTCAGCTGGGTGATGGGAGATCAGTGGCAACAGACAGTGTTCCGAACACCCCAATGTCACTTCAGGGGCAACCAGAAGTGATATCAGTGCCCTGCTGGCAAGACTCTATGGTTAAGCCACAGAGTTCGGTTTGAATCCAAGTGTGTCCCCAGCCATGTTCTAATGTCATTTCCAGTTGCACCGGAAGTGTCATCAGCACATCATTGGTGATGCCATTATGTCAGCAGTGAGGGCCCCCACCACTGCCTAGGGTTGCCAGCAATGCTCCCTCTAAGCTGTGGAGTCTCGTGAGCAAAAATTCTCCTTTGTGAGCTGCTGGCATTCAAGTGGTGAGCGGGCGATTTGGCGGCTGCACAAATTAGTTTGCTCCGAAGCCCTCCTTCCTGAGCTAAGGCAAAAGTGTGTGAGCTGGAGGCTAAAAAACTGTGAGTTGGCTCACCCTAACTCAGCTTAGAGGGAACACTGGTTGCCAGACCTCGCAGTTTGGTGGGGGTTCTACATGCCACCTGGTCAGCTGGCCGGTGGGGGAAGGCTGCCCCCAAGCCCCAGCACCCACAGCCACCCCTCACCCTTCTCTCTTGAGGGGTGGCTGCGGGCTGCACACCCAATCTCTGAGCAGCACTGCCCTCCGGCTGCAGGCACTTAAAGTGACCCCTTCAAGTGCATGCAGCTGGCGGGACAGGGCCCCACAGGGACGGGGTTTGGAGTTGGGACATCCCCAATGTGACATCATCACATGGTGGCGCCCCACCCCCGCTGACAACCCTACCACCTCCTGAACCTCTCATCTGTTGCCAGCCTTGCGTTCAGGTTCAAGTGGTTGACAGAAGGGTTCAGCGGCCCTCCTTTCCAACCTTCACAGTTCCTGCAAATGCTCCAGAAACTGTTGCTCCAGAAACAAACAAACACAACAATACAGTCCACAGTAAACAATGACCAAGAAAATCCAATAAATAACAACTGTGCGGTGACCAACCCACCCAAGAGCAATAGAAAAGAGACTTCAATACAATAAGTAATTCAATGCATGTAATCCATCATAGGACAATACACAAATTCATAATGTCCCGAAGGGAAAGAACAAAGTCCAGAATAACAGTCTCTCATAACAATCAAGTCTGGAATAGATGTCCACAATGAAGTCAAATGTCCAACACTTTTCAACACTTTTCCTAGGTATAAATTAGTGTTTTGGACTTCAGGTCCTTCCTCAGGAGCTACAAGCCAATACTGTAAGTCTCTTAGCAGATTCTTAAAAGGTAAACAATCATTCAGGTTTTATATGGGCCAGGTCTCCTAAATTTTAGAAAGCACCTACAAGGGTTACTACTATGTAAGTTGGACCAAACAGCCTCTATTGCTCTTGGGTGGGTTAGTCAGTGCACAGTTGTTATTTATTGGTTTTCCCAGAAACAAACAAGGTGAAATAAACCCCCATTAGCCACTGAACGGGCTTCCACCTTAAGCTTATATTCACCTTTTTAATTGTGTCAGTTACCGAGTTGCACAAAGACGACCCCCCCCCTCCAATTGCTAACGCCATTTATAATCGACTAACTGTAGTGCCGGGAGATATCAAGAAACAATACGGAAAAATGGATCAAAGGACGGCACCCATTTGAGTGTGCGAGCCAAATGGCTCCGAAATTAGAGCCATCCATCAAAACAAAACAAAAAAACCCCACCAAAACAAAGGCAATCGCCAGTGATGACAAACCTCATGAAAAGCCACATCCAAATAGCATCAAAGGCGAGCAGATATCTGCAAAATAAATTGCTTTCAATGAGGAACACACACACACACACACACGCAAACTGTACCAACACATATTAATGAACAACCACCAAAGGATTCATGCCGAGAATTATTTCCTGGCGCAACTCAGATAAGGGCGGCTTCTCTACATAATCTCAGTGAACTGCTGTTTATTAAAAATGCATAAAGCTCTCTTCTAAAGGGATAACATTCCATTAGGGATTCCCAGTGGGTACCTCTAGCTTGTACTTCAAATGGCAAATGGAATGATTTGGGCGATGACCCCTCCCGAGGCAGAGAGAAGAAAAGTTCGGCAGGTGGATGGCTGGAGGTTGTGACTGACATGCCAAGGAAGAAGGGAAGCTTGAAGGCAGCTCGTTCTCAACAGGGGGACACTTGGAAAGCCAGCGATTGCCAATAACCATTCCCTCCCCCCCCCCTTGATTCAACAACTTTTAAAACATGGCATTTTTAAATTGAAGAGCCGGTCGCCAACATTCCATCAGTACGGGCAAGAGACAGCATGCAAACGGGGCTACGTAACAGGTAAGAGCTTCGTGGATTTTAATGACTGATGTCCCTGAGCAATGCCCTCCCTTCCGAGAATCACAGTTTCAATTGGCACATATATGGAAAGAACCCCCAGTGTCCTCGCAACATGAAAGCCTTGAATGAACAAGCAGGGGGAAGAAAATGTCTACTATTCTCTATGTATCTATTTATTTCACCTATACCCCACCTTTCTCCATAGTGGGGCCCAAACTGGCTTACATTATTCTCCTTTCCTCCATATTATCTTCACAACAGCCCTGTGAGGTAGGTTAACTTAGCTAAAGATCACCCAGCAAGCTGCCATGGGGATTCAAGTGGGGGATTCGGATCTGCATCTCACAGGTCTTAGTCCAACACTCTAACCCAGGAGTCCCCAGTGTTGTGCCCGGGGGTGGCATGGCACCCACCAATTGTTTTTACAAAGGGGCAGTCTCCTTTCCAGTAAGGATTTTGATTGCCCATTGGAGATCTGATTGGCTATGCTCTCTCTGAATCCTCTTCCCCATTGTATTTTTTAAAAAATCACTCCTCCGTGGTTGGCTCTGACTCCCATGGCGACCATTTTATGCCCCACCTCCCAAAGTGGCCATTTTGTGGTTGTGCCCTGTGGCAGAATGGGTCTGCTTCGGTGTGCAGGCCCTATTCCGCCCTACCCTCCAAAGTTTTTCCAACACTCGGAGCGTTTTTCTTTCTTGGGTAGCCCACCACCTGACCTTTGTAGGGATTGCCTGCTAGGGGGGGTCAGGACTCCCCTCTTCCCTTCCAAGTTCTGAGGACTTGCCTCTGTGTCTCCTGCTGCCCAGGACCTGGTCACCATGGGAACAGTTTACTGTCTTGTGTGCCCCTGGAGGAATAGCTGCTTGCCAACTGCCTGCCTTTCCCCTGGCACTCTGAGATAGTGGAGGTCTATGTGGTACAGAGAACCATTGCCAGCATCCAACGTTATAAAGTATTTATTAAAAAGAAAATGTTCACAAGCATACTTTTAGCATAGCAACGAACTGAGCAAAGGAGAGCTAGCTCCCACTACCTCAGCTTAGAGGGAACACTGGTCAGGAAGGTAGCATAACTACACATTCCCCTGGTACATCAGAAAACGAAGATAGTCCAAACTGAGATCTTACTGTTTCTCATACTTACATCAAATTGTTAAAGTAAAATGACCAGGGGTCATTTCCTGCAGGAGCGCACAGGAGCGGAGCTCTGGCAGTAAAGAGCCCAGGGGGCGGGCACATGCAACAAGCCCCATCCCCTGCTCCCAGCAGCCCTCAGTCAGAACAAGAAGCAGCCAGGTAAGTTGCAGAGCCCCCCCGCCCCCCGGTCCAAAACAGTCCAGTGGCACCTTTAAGACCAAGTTTATTCAGGTACAAGCTCTTCCTCCTCTGCGAGGACAGATCTGCATGTTCCTCCCCTCCTTCCAATAGCTAGCAATCCAAAACAGTCCAGTGGAGCCTGAGCGGTGGGTGTTGCCTTCTGACACACTTCCGGTGATGTCAGGGGGTGTGACATATGCAAATAAGTTATGCTAATGAGTTGTGCTAATGAGCTCCTGCACCTCTTTTTCTACGAAATGACCCCTGAAAATGACAATAGCGATCCATGTGCAGAAGAAACTGCACATGCCCTGTACATTTCCCTCTGCTCTAGAAGGGCCAACTCGCCTCACTTAATCGGTGAAGTGGTTGGACTAGCAGATAATACCACAGCGTAATTTGGGACAAGTAGCTTCTTAGGAGAGGTGCCCGTGCCTGAGCCTATTGATTTGGCTACTACCAATGCAAAACAGCTCTGACATTTAGGAAGGGGTTTGGGTGCAGAACGCGGGGACAAATGCAAAGACAGCGATACTATAGCGATACCACTTCCCCCGAATCTCCAGTTTGACTTGGGAAATCAAAAAGAAAATGTGATAGGTGAGACTAGGTGTGACGAGTAGTACCCATTACAGATGTGCTTCTGCACCACTAATGCTATGCATGGGATAGGGGAGCGGTGGCACAGTGGGTATATCCCACTGTCTTAACATCTGGACTGTGTCGGTTCAAGCCCCGCGCTGGTGTGAGCAGCCAGCCTGTTGTCCCCAGCTCATTGCCCACCCAGCAATTCGAAAGCTTCGGCGAGTAGATAAAATGGGAACCACTCCTTAGACAGAGTGGGCACGCCAATCTCCCTTGTGGAAGGGTGTTAGCTGACGGTTGGATGTCCTGGTCAAGGCTTGGAAGGTGAAACAGCTTCTCGGCTACGAAAGAATCCCTGCAATGGATGTTCCGGCCAGGCGGTGGCAGTGTGGCGATTGACATACGGGTCCTGAAGCCTGGCCAACACGCAGCCGTGCGGAAAACGACGGAGCCAAGCCAGAAGATGTCTATACTGGGCAGTGACGGCGTGTGCAATTAAAAATGAATATATGTTGTCTTCCCTATCCCCTACAAACATTGTTAGTCCCCTGTCTATACTGAGTAACTGTACATAGCTTTGAGCCCACTGGGGAAAGCGATTAATAAATGGAAATTATTATTATTATTATTATTATTATCTTAATTTCCATGTTGTAGCTGGTATTTATGGGACTCATATGCTACCCATGGAAAGGTTCAATAGATCCTGAAGTGGCCACTTATGCTCTTGGTAGTGGTGGGTTGATGGCTCTCAACATTATGAACATCACCAGAACTTCAGATATGGAAGAACAAAAGAAAAAAAACAAACAAAACCCCTACCTAATGCATGGAGACAGAATGATTTTTTTATATATATAGTAACCATTTGAAAAGATCCACTTTCCCCCCAACTGGTCTCAGGCAAATGCTAGAAACTGTATGTTTCACATTTCTAGGTGAGCTTTCACGTTTCTGATGAATACCTCTCCATGGGGCTGTTTCTGTCAATGGCAGCATTTCTTTATGGCTTCGAATTTGCCTGCTAGCTGCCACCTGGTAATAACAGCACCGCAAATTACTAGGGTGCTGCAGAGTTTGGAGGCAGATTAAAAAGCAATTGAAAGGGTGGGCTAAATTCAATTAAGCAACCATAAAACCTCGTGTTAGTTTTCTCCTTCTGTACCTTACACTGAACGGATTTCAATTAGAAAGTGCCATTAGTTAATCAGGTTAGTCAAATACGGGGGGGGGGGCGCACACAGATGCTTGCGTTATTTCATGCCACATCACTCTTTCATTACTGATTCAAAGTCTCAAAGTGCATCCCATCATTCTTTTTGAAAACTTTTTCCAGCTGTATCTATGCTTGTTAGTTTTGATCAGAGCATTCTATGGACTACTTTAATGGGGCCAGATTAACAATTATGCTACCAATGCCTTATATCAATAGTGACATTCTTGCCATAGAATAAGGATCTAAAGGTTTCCCAGCATGGAGAGCGCTCCCTGACTGCAGCTTACATTGAAGTTTACTAAAAAAATGTTCCACATCTCAAAGGACTGTCACAATTTCTCTTCTTTTGCACAACAGAAGAGAGGTGGTTCTGTTTCATCTGGAAAAGAGTTCGAGTAATATATTATCCAACCTAAGCAGGTTCACTTCATGAGCTGGAGCCTATGCAACCGAAACTTGGCTCTTCCTGATGTAAGGAGGCTGCAGCTCAGTGATAGAGCCATCTGCTTAGCATGAAGAAGGTCCCAGGTTCAATCCTTGGCATCTCCAGTTAAAGGACCAGACGGTAGGTTTACAAAATTATACATGGGATAGAAAAGCTAGAGAAAGTACTTTTCTCCCTTTTTCACAATAGAAAAACTCGTGAGCACTCAATGAAATTAATGAGCCATAGACTTAGAACAGATAAAACGAAGAACGTCTTCACCCAAACACTAATGAACATGTGGAATTCACTGCTGCAGGAAGTGGTGGTAGCTACAAGCATAGACAGCTTCAAGAGGGGATTGGATAAACATATGGAGCAGAAATCCATCAGTGGGACACTCTGTCTGGGGCAGTGATGCACTGTATTCCTGGTGCCTATAGGGCAACAGTGGGAGGACTTCTGGAGTTCTGACCCCACTGGTGGACCTCCTGAGGGCACCTGGGTTTGGGCCACTGTGTGACACAGAGTGTAGAACTAAATGGGCCATTGGCCTGATCCAACATGGCTTCTCTTATCTTCTTATGGAAGAGTTCTCTCTGAGACGACAGAGAGCTGCTTCCAGTCTGGGTTGGCTATATGAAACAATGATCTGATCCACAATAAAGCCGCTTCATATGTACTGATGTACTGCAGCGATACACTTTCTACACAATAGGCCTTTTCTCTTTCTTTCAGTTGCCTGGATTCTAAGCACCCTACAGTAGACACATTCCTGGAAGGACAGGGGAATTTATTCTGATTCCCCTGCTCACGACCCCATATTGCCCCCCCCCATATATACAGACCAATGGAGTCACTCTTTAATACAATATAGTAAAAGGTAAAGGTTTCCTTGCTCGAAAGCCAGTCGAATCCGACTCTAGGGTTGCGGTGCTCATCTCCGTTTCAAAGCCGAAGAGCCAGCGCTGTCCGAAGACGTTTCCGTGGTCATGTGGCCGGCATGACTAAACACCAAGGTGCACGGAACGCTGTTCCCTTCCCACCGAAGTGGTACCTATTTATCTACTTGCAATTTCTTGCTTTCGAACTGCTAGGTTGGCAGGAGCTGGAACTAGAGACGGGAGCTCACTCCGTCATGTGGCACCCGGGTCTCGAACTGCTGAACTACTGACCTTCCACAGCCTGCAGCTCAGCGTCTTAACCACTTGAGCCACCGCAGCTCCTAATACAATATAGTACCATGCATTAAATACCACCAACAGAGTGCCATCCTAAAGCGGTCTACTCAGACCCTTGCTTCAGTCAATTCAGTGGGGCTGAGTCCAGGAAAGGGTCCTTAGGACTGCACTCTAAATTGTATTTGCTGCCTTAAAAAAACCAAAAAAAAACCCACACAGTGCTACTATGCTGAGTATAGTGTTGTTTTGGTAGGCAGCTAGCAAAGGTCTAGCACACAGCACTTCAATAATGCAAAAGCCTTCCGGCTGCCTGTTTGCTTTGCTCTTTTGATTTATTGATTGCCAGGAGATGCTTTCTGTATTCCCTCACATTGGAGAATCAAGCCAAAAGATCTCCCTAGGAGCTCTCTCTCTATAGCACCTTGGCCTATTACACTCAGCAGAAACCCCAGTATGACCCATGACATTGACTTTCTCTTATTTGTTTAGTTCAAAGCTACAGAGAGTTGAAATTCAAGGAGATCTCTGCTTCTCCCATGGATTGGTGCACGGGCACTTAATTGTAGCACATGGCAAGATGCTGCTGTTACCTTCTGAAGAAAGGGAGCATTGGAAGACGTCAGCAGTGACTCGCAAAATCTCATACCCTCCCACAAATTTTGTTAGTCTTTAAGGTGCTACGGGACTTTTGCTCTTTTCTGCTGCTTTTGTTGTTCAGTCGCACAGTCGAGTCAGACTCTTCGCGACCCCATGGACCAGCTCCCGCCAGGCCTTCCGGTCTTCCGCCGTCCTCAGAAGTTGGCTCAATTTAATGTTCGTTGCATCTATGACACTGTCTGACCATCTCATCCTTTGCCGTCCCCGTCTTCTTTGACCTTCAATCTTTCCCAGCATCAGGGTCTTCTCCAGTGAGTGCTCCCTTCTCATTGGGTGGCCAAAGTATTTGAGCTTCAGTTCCATTATCTGGCCTTCCAGGGAACAGTCAGGGTTGATTTCTTTTAGGATTGACTGATTTGATCTTCTTGCAGTCCAAGGAACTCTCAAGAGTCTTCTCCAGCACCATAGTCCAAAAGAATCTATTCTTTGGTGCTCTGCCTTCCTTATAGTCCAACTCTCGCAGCCATACATGACTACTGGGAATACCATTGCTTTGACCATGCGGACTTTTGTTGGCAGGGTGATGTCTCTACCTTTTATCATGCTGTTTAGGTTCGCCATCGCTTTCCTCCCAAGGAGCAGGCGTCTTTTAATTTCATGGCTGCTGTCACAGTCTGCAGTGATCTGGGATCCCAGGAACGTGAAGTCTGTCACTACTTCTGAAGCTCAAATACTTTGGCCACCAAATGAGATTCTTTGACCTTCAGTTTCTGACCACATAGTACACTTCTGTTTACTCCAGACTTTGTTCCTTACCTCTCAGATGGTGAAAGATAAAGATTCACCTGTGATGGTAGGATAGGGTGCAGCAGTTTGTTACTCCCTCTCAAGTACTGGGCACATTTTCAGTTTTTCTTATCAAAAATGATGATAGTTGTATTTTTAACTGCCATAAATATGCTGAGTAGTACAATTTTATATGCTAAGTCATAAATGATACATTATATGTTGCTCAATCAGGTAAAGAAGTTTAGATTTAACTGGGAAGTAAGTATTGCATATGATATTGCACTTACCAATTGGTTTGTTTATTATTTCAATTTATATACCACTCCTCCCCCACAAAGTGGAGCTTAGAGAGGCTCACGGCAATATTAAAACAGAGATAATAAATATAGTTAAAACAGTATAAAATACAGAGCATTAAAAACACAACTGATAGAGGTGGAACCAGCATTAAGCCCCCCCAAATACACATAACTGGGGAAGGTCTGATGGAAAAGCTCATCCTTACAGGCTGAGCAGGGGGGTGGAAAAGTCCACACACTATTTGAGACAGGAAGCAGTCTGGGGATAATGCTGACCTCCATTATGGGTTTGTTATGAGGATTCATGATACTGAGCCAGTTTGGTGTAGTGGTTAAGTGTGCGGACTCTAATCTGGGAGAACCGGGTTTGATTCCCCACTCTTCCACTTGCACCTGCTGATGTGACCTTGGGTCAGTAGCAAGCTCTGGCACAGCTGTTCTTGAAAAAGAGCAGTTTGTGTCAGAGTTCTCTCAGCCCCACCCACCTCACAGGGTGTCTGTTGTGGGGAGGGGAAGGGAAAGGAGGTTGTAAGCCACTCTGAGACTCCAAGTGAAGGGTGGGGTATAAATCCAATCTCTTCTTCTTCTTCTACTGCAGGTTGGAATAACCCTGTCACTGGAAAGTGCTGTATACATTCTAAGTATTAATTGTGATCGAATAGAGTGTGGCTTTGCAGTTACTGAAATAACTCACTTCCGGCTAAAGCCCCCCTCTGCCTTCCACATGAAAAACCAAAATAAACATGGAAATGAAAGACCATGAATAGACATATGTGGAAACAGTCTAATCACAAAAATCAATGTACTGCATTTGAAAATGATCTCTGCCACCGCCTAATTCGTCTGCAGAAGATGTCCCCATTCTGGTTTTTAAAATGTCAGATAACAATGCAAGTGGTATGGATGCAGCAAACAAAAATAAAATAAAATAACACCCCCCCCCAAAAAAAGAAAAACAGCCATTTTGTCAGCAGACATCTAGGGACTGAGCTGGCAACGTGGCAAACTTAGCTGAGAGGAATCATATTTGGAGAGCTATTCCTTCGAGGGTGGAGTTAATCAAAGCTGAACTTCCAAGTGAATCTGCAGAGACTGGATCTGCCTCCTGTGTCTGCAAACCAAACTGCAGCATGATGCCAGTCCCAAACCACCCTGCAAAGCTGGATCCTGAGAGATTACCGGAGCCATGCAATGGCACGACCCAGCATTATGGGACTGCGAAGCCTTCTCTGCCACAAATAAGAAGGGTCCATACATTACTCCAAAGCAGAACTATGCTCGCGGCTGGAAACAGCGGCCTGGGACCAGTGTTCCCTCTAAGCTGAGTTGGTGTGAGCTAGCTCACAGTTTTTTAGCCTCCAGCTCACAGATTTTTGTCTTAGCTCAGAAAGGAGGGCTCCAGAGCAAACTAATTGATGCAGTAGCCAAATCACATGCTCACAACTTTAATGCCAGTAGCTCACAAAGTAGAATTTTTGCTCACAAGACTCCACAGCTTAGAGGGAACATTGCCTGGGACCCCTCGCTTTCTCCAGCAGTGACTGTCGAGGACCAGAAATGCATCACTTTGAGTCAGGATCTAGCCCTTCTGCCTCGTTTCTCTTTCAGAACACTGCCACCACTTTTATTTTTATTTTTTTATTTAGACATTTTTACCTCACCCTCCCCGTAAGTGGGCTCTATTAAGCGTTCCTTTCCTCTGCCATCAGGACGGTTGTATCCTGTAACTGTCCTGACAGCAACTTGTTGCCTTGCAAAAGCCTTGCGTCCCTGTTATAAACTGTGGCTGCAAGCTGAACAGTGAAATAAACGTGCCAGGGACTGAACTGTACAGTACCCCGATGACGGTGCCAAGCTCCCGGACTGTAGACACATGCCCAGACGAGGGAAGCCTCGCAGAGAAGCAGCGTGCCAGCCAGAAGTGGGCCAATGGACATACCCAGTACCCCGCACCCTTGCATCCATGCAGGGAACTGATCAATGTCTCTGATGCCAGAATCAAGCTGCAGCCAGCAAGCAGAAGCCAGGCTCTGCACCAGAAGCCTGAGTTTTTCTGTAGAGGACTCCACTGAAGGACTGTTTCTCTAGCATGCAGGCAGCCTCCCCCCCCCCACTGCATGTACTCATCCCAAGTTAAACAATAGAACTTGGACGCGAAAAGATCACCTGAGCAACTAAGCACACATACTGCCCTTCAAGAGAACGATGATGCAGATCACCGGATCATTGACTGACAAAGCCTCCTCTTTCCTTTATCCAATCTCAAAGGGCCACCATTAGGAAATATCATGTCAATTGCCCAACACTTAAATCTATTCATTTTGCCCATTAAGATGCTAGCAACGTCTAGCACGTTCCTAGGGACTACGTGCTTGGTGGCTCATGCCCCAAGCCTTTCTAAGGGCATAAAAAGAGCGAGCTTGCCCGTTGCTCTTTCTCTCTCTCCTCCTACGTAATCCCACCCTATCTAGTGGACTTCAACCTTAGCACTACCTGAAGTCTCCCTCATCTGTGCTGCTGGCCATCATAGTATTCCCCTCCCTATTACCTTTTCCCCATTTTTTCACTGCAGGATCACCTCTTCTTGTCGGAAAGTAAAGTATCACCCCACCAACAATCCATCCTGCTCATGCAACCATTGCTATTTGCTCTATCTAATTTCCATAGCTCTGTGCTGATTGAATGAGTGATTGATTTATTGTATGTGAGTGTGAAATCCTTCAGTAAAGAAACCATTTATTTAAGATTTAGTCTCCTGGTCTATTTCTGGGAATCTGAATGACACAGGTCATTGCTCCCTTAATGCCAATTGCCAATATTAATAATATTACTAATTCCCCATCTTTATTAAGAAAGTAAGACAGTTTGAGAAAGACAGGAGCGCTCCGTCGATGAATGTCAGCTGCTTAATGGGCCTTTTGTAGGACCAGCAACAAACATCAATTTAAACTTCAATGTAACCACAAAAGGAAACTTGGGGTTGATTGTGTAAAAAGGATGTAAATTGACTGGTAGTTATTAGATTGTACAAACTGATTATTATTGTTGATACTGCATGTAATGAATATATGCCTGTTTTAGAATATTATGAATAATACACAATGCACTTTATAAGATGGAACATATAGAACACTTTAACTTATAAAAAAGGTTTTTGCAGTGTATATATTTGTTGTTTGACTCTTCTAATACTGCAGCTCGAGTTTCCACAGCATACAGGTGGGGCCTGGGGATGTCCCAGAATTACAGCTCAACTCTGGACTACGACAATCAGTTCCTCTGTAGACAATGGCTGCTTTGGAGGATGGACTCTGTGGCATTATGGGGTTGCTTCCCTCCCCAGACTCTACTCCCCAAATCTCCAGGAATCTTCCAACCTCTAGTTGGCAACCCTACCTAATGACCAGCAAAAAGAAAAAAAGGCTATACCAAGGATCATAGAAGCCATGTAAACAATGCTATGAAGACAAAGGAGGAGGGGGGGGGAGATTGGATTTATACCCTGCCCTTCACTACTCGAAGGAGTCTCAGAGTGGCTTACAATCTCCTTCCCCTTCCACTCTGCACCACAGATCCCCTGTGAGGTAGGTGGGGCTGAGAGAGCTCTTTTGAGGACTGCCCTTGAGAGAACAGCTCTGAAAGGACTTGTAGCTGACCCAAGGTCACACCAGCAGCTGCATGTGGAGGAGTGGAGAATCGAACCCAGTTCTCCCAGATTAGAGTCCGTGCTCCTAACCACGACACCAAAAACGAGAGCTGGAGGTAAAGAGGTGAATTGTCCGAGATCAACTGAAAGACATGGTAGGATCCAGCCTAAGGTTCCCCGTCCCAGTTCTCCCTTGCACGGGGCTTTGATCAGTGGAGTCCTAGAACGGTTTCCAGGGGTGGAGAACTGGAGAGTGACTGCAAGGCAGGCTGATGCTGTTCCCAGCCTCTCACAGGCCTTGTGACAGCCCAGCAATGGCTAGGAAGGGTTGTCAGCAGTGTTCCCTCTAAGCTGAGTCAGTGTGAGCTAGCTCACAGTTTTTTTTAGCTTCCGGCTCACACATTTTTGTCTCAGCTCGGGAAGGAGGGCTCCAGAGCAAACTAATTCATGCAGCAGTCTAATCACTCGCGCACAACTTTAATGCCAGCAGCTCACAAAGTAGATTTTTTTTTGCTCACAAAACTCCACAGCTTAGAGGGAGCATTGGTTGCCGGCTCCTGGTTGGGAGATTCCTTGAGTTTGGGGTGTAAAGGCTGGGAAGGGAGGAGGAGGAGGAAAGGGACCTCAGCCGAGTAAAGTGGCATGCAGCCCAACTCCCAAAAAAGCCATTTCCTACAGGGCAACTGATCTCCGTAGCCTGGAGCCCAATTTCAGGAGATCTCCAGGCACCACCTGGAGATTGGAAACCCAACGGTGTGGATTTGCCAGGCTGCCTTAAAAAGGGCCAGGGAGCAGGCTGGGGAAGACGGCAGTGGCTTCCCCCCACTGGCCGGGCAAAAGTGCTGGGGGAGGAACGCAATGACTGAAAGCCCTTTCCCCTTCTGTTTTTCAAAGGATGCGCTAGCACCCCATGAGGGGGGACCAAAGACTGGGCCAATGGTGGAGTTCATGCATCTGGCATGCTCCCCCCCTTGTCCCTTCATGAATCTTATCTCAGGGCTAATTTGGGGCAGGAACGCACAGAGTTGGCCACACCCACTACAGCCAAAACCTCTGCATGCGTGGCTAAGGGGGGAAGGCCTGGAGAGTGGCCCCCCCCCCCGGTGACTCCGAGGCGGGCAGGCCAGGGGGGCCTGGAAGGATCGGGGAGGCATTTACACGGAGTCTTCCCCGACCTGTCCAAGGGCCGACTTTGCACCTGGGCAAGCCAAAGGAAGGTATGGGGGTGTGGCCTAATATGCTAATGTGCTGCACTGTCCGGGTATGGCCTAATATGCTAACGAGTTTCTGCTGTTGGGTGTGGCCTATTATGCTAATGAGTTCCTGCTGGGCTTTTTCTACAAAAAAGCCCTGCTTATAGTCATGTAGAAGAGAATTCATAAGAACGTAAGAACATAAGAGATGCCAATGTTGGATCAGGCCAAAGGCCCATCCAGTCCAACACTCTGTATCACACAGTGGCCAGAAATACCAGTGCCATCAGGAGGTCCACCAGTGGGGCCAGGACATTAGAAGCCCTCCCACTGTTGACCCCCCCCAAGCACCAAGATGACAGAGCATCACTTGCCCCAGAGTCCCTATCTATACCTTGTGGCTAATAGCCACTGATGGATCTCTGCTCCATATGCTTATCTAATTCCCTTTTGAAGCCGTCCATGCTTGTAGCCGCCACCACTTCCTGTGGCAGTGAATTCCAAGTGTTAATCACTCTTTGGGTGAAGAAGTACTTCCTCTTATCCGTTCTAACCCGACCGCTCAGCAATTTCATGGAGTGCCCATGAGTTCTTGTATTGTGAGAAAGGGAGAAAAGTACCTCTTTCTCTACCTGCTCTTTTCCATGGGACAACGTTCCTGTAACAACGTTCTTGAGTTACAGGGCCACCGTGCAGAACACAACACATCCAAATCAATAGTTGAGAGAGGACAGAGGGAAGTGTAAGGGAGCGGATTCAAAATACTGCCATTTTTTTAAAAAGTTCATAGCAGCTCACCTTTACATTGGCAAATCTTCGGTGGTGCCTGTCTTAGGGATTCCCGCGATCCACCGCAGCATCTCTCTCCCAACCAGAACGACTGACAAAACGCCAGGGCAGGAAAAGGCATTTACAGTCCTGCAGGGGAACTGGGGGACTGTAATCCTCTCCATTAGGTGCCAGGGTTGTGCTGGAAGAATGATTCAAGCCACGTGCGTGCATCACACAAGGACTCCCACATCACTTGCATGAGGCAATAATGCAAAAGTTGTCAATGAGACATTTTAACCATGGAGGCAATTCACCATTTCAGCTGCCAGGTCAGGAAATGAGGACACATGGAGAGCCACATGCAGAGAAGAGAGTCCGACTTAACTTAGAGCCAACCCTGGCAATCAGCAGAATGACTAGATTCAGCTCTTCTTCAGATGAGCCTCTTCAGACAGGATTCTGTGACTTGTGGGGGATTTTTCCCCCCCTTGGTGGGGCTGAAGTTTCTTAGTGCAGAAAGAAAAGCCAGAATTCTGAGGGCTACAACTAAGCTACACTTCTCTCTCTCTGAATCTTCTCAAGCTGTCTGTTCTACATAGGAGTTCTTAGGCCAGCAATCACCCTTAGCCTATTAGCCATTTAGGCAAAAGAAAGCTGTTACCGGGATAGACCTCTAAATTGAAAGCTGTCAGCCACTTTCAGTGGCAAATCACAGCTGCTGCAGCTTGGTGTAGTGGTTAAGTGCATGGACTCTAATCTAGGAGAACCTGGTTTGATTCCCCACTCCTCCACTTGCACCTGCTGGATGACCTTGGGCAAGCCATAGTTCTGTCAGAGGTGTTCCTGAAAAAGAGCAGTTTCTGTCAGAGGTCTCTCAGCCCCACCTACCTCACAGGGTGTCTGTTGTGGGGAGGGGAAGGGAAAGGAGTTTGTAAGCCGCTCTGAGACTCCCTTAGGTAGTGAAGGGCGGGGTATAAATCCAATCTCCCCCCTCTATAAACACAGTTTGAATCCAGTGGCTCCTTTAAGACCAAGGACCAACAAAATTTAATTCTGGGTATCAGCTTTTGTGTGCATGCACACGTCTTCAGATATAAACACAGACTGTCCTGTGAGAGAGAATGCAAGGCTAGAAACAGTATCTGTTTTCCATACGTTTGTTGTAATGTGGATCAGCATTCAAACAAGTCTCCCCACCTCCCCCCCCCCCCGAGTCCCCCCCCCCCCCCCCCCCCCGGAATGCAGTCTCAAATGGTACAGTCCAGCAAGAGCTGTACTACATGTTTTTACTGGAGTGGTAGCTCAGCTTAATGGTTAATTTTCTTAAAAATAAATAAATTACAAATATTAGGCATACTTCAGGAATGAGGTACATGGTTTGCTCCTAATATTTTTTAAAGATACGAGTGTGGCTTCTGAGTCAATCCCATATGGTTAAAAAAACATCACATGCCCATTACGGGTGTAGAGAATAACATTCTGCTGGGATGAACCGCGAAAGACTTCTTCAGCTTAAAGAAAGCAATGACTAATGAAGATAAGCTAACAGCTCTGCTTCTGTTAATGATCATGAGTGGCTATTTTGGTGGGGGTTGGAATGGCAGGTTTGGAATTAAAGAGAAAAAGGTACAGATAAGACCAGTGCTTTCGGGGGGGGGGCAGTATTTCTATAAGGTTGCAGAAATTTCCACCAATTATCCTCTCCTGCTGATCTCCAGTGGGCTGTTGCTGATGGTGGACCTCCTGATGGCACTGGTATTTCTGGCCACTGTGTGATACAGAGTGTTGGACTGGATGGGCCTTTGGCATGATCCAACATGGGCATCTCTTATGTTCTTAAGAGGGTCCACTCCCTCTGGCTAAGCAGGGCAGGATTGGGACATGGGAGAGCCCCGAGAAAAAGGTGCCAGTACTCAGTACTGATGAGTACCATCACACACACACACACACAAAAGCCCTGGATAAGACACTGTGCTGAGGCCTGTCCATAGGACTTCTTACAAGACACCAAGCAGTCAGAAGGAAGCTTTGCACAAGTAGGTTGACAGACCTTCGGCCCCAAACTGAAGTTTTGGGGTTGTTGCTTCCTTTTCAGAATCTCCGAGGCTGCAATCACACACACTGAATAATCCATTTTCGATCCACTTCCAGTGCACTTTCCAACTGGATTTTGCTAGTTCACGCAGTACAATCCAGTTAGAAAGTGCATTGAAAATAGATTATTTAGTGTGTGTGATCGCAGCCCAAGAGAATTAAAAGGGAGGGGAGAGAGACTGATAAGGACAAGTGTGTCTCTGCTTTAAAGGTAAAGGTTCCCTTGCTCGATAACTAGTCGAGTCCGACTCTAGGGTTGCGGTGCTCATCTCCATTTCAAAGCCGAAGAGCCAGCGCTGTCCAAAGACGTTTCTGTGGTCATGTGACTGGCATGACTAAACAGCAAGGCGCACGGAACGCTGTTACCTTCCCACCAAAGTGGTACCTATTGATCTACTTGCAATTTCTTGCTTTCGAACTGCTAGGTTGGCAGGAGCTGGAACTAGAGACGGGAGCTCACTCCGTCATGCGGCACACTCAGGTCTTGAACTGCCGAACTACTGACCTTCCACAGCCTGCAGTTCAGCATCTTAACCACTTCAGGCACCGCAGCTCAGCTTTACCTGAGATCTTTGGCTAGCCTCCACCTGGAGTCACTAGGCACAGCTAGGCTTTGCCCCCAAGATCCACCAGCAGGGATGGTCTAGTAATTTCATTTTCCATGGAAGTTCCTGATAGGCAGCTACCCAGGAAGTGGAGCCAAATGGCCCCTATAGTGCTAGGAGGGACAAGGGGTATGGTTGCCAGCCTCCAGATGATACCCACAGATCTCCCAGAATTATAACTGATTTCATGTCCCTCCCTTCCCAAACCCCACCCTCCGCAGGCTCCACCTTGAAATATCTAGGAATTTCCCAACCTGGATTTGGCAACCCGGTCTCTCACAGTTGTCCTCAACCCCCAGCTGTTAAAGACTGGTCCCCTCCCCATGCCCTGAGACAGCTATCGAAAGACTACTACAAGTGTTCAGTGTAAGAACAGTGCTAAAGTTTGAAGCCAGCGCTGTGACAAAATAAGAGCCCATCTTTTCAGGGGTCTGCTACCACTTGAGATCGTTTTTTTTAAATTTCCCTAATGATACTTCTCGACTGTGCGACTGAACAACAACAACAAAAATGATACCTAATGATAGGAGCGGTGGTGGGTCAAGTGTTTAAGACGCTGAACTGCAGGCTGTGGAAGGTCAGTAGTTCAGCAGTTCGAGACCCGTGTGCCGCATGATGGAGTGAGCTTCCATCGCTAGTTCCAGCTCCTGCCAACCTAACAGTTCGAAAGCAAGAAATTGCAAGTAGATAAATAGGTACCACGTTGGTGGGAGGATAACAGCGTTCCATGCGCCTTGGTGTTTAGTCATGCCGGCCACATGACCACGGAAATGTCTTCGGACAGCGCTGGCTCTTCGGCTTTGAAATGGAGATGAGCACCGCAACCCTAGAGTCGGACTCGACTGGCTTTCGAGCAAGGGAACCTTTACCTTAATGATACCCTAAAACAGGGCTCTTTTCGTAGCAGGAGCGCCTTTTGCATATTAGGCGACACCCCCCTTAATGTAGCCAATCCTCCAAGAACTTCCAGAGCTCTTCTTACAGGGGCTACTGTCAGCTCTTGGAGGATTGGCTACGTTAGGGGTGTGTCACCTAATATGCAAAAGGCGTTCCTGCTACGAAAAGAGCCCTGCCCTAAAGTATACCTTGGAAGATATGAATGTAGAGTGTTCACTAATATAATCAAACACTGCATTGAGAAATTGATTTTTATGACGTAAATAACAGAATAAGTTTCACCTTAAAGTATGCTAACTACACTAAGAAGAAATGATATAAGAAAAATGCAGCCCTGACTGCTGTTTCTGCCTAGTGAGCCAGCGTGACATGTTGGACACAGGAAGTTGCCTTACACTGAATGAGATGCTTGGTCCATCCGTCAAAGTCAGTATTGTCTACTCAGACGGACAGCTGCTCTCCAGGGTCTCAGGGCACATCACCTACTGCCAGATCTTTCAACTGGAGATACCAGAGATTGCACCTGGGACATTCTGCATGCCGAGCAGATGTGCTACCATGGAGCCACAGTCCCTCCCACAGGACCATGATCTAGGGGGCCAAGTTTCAAATCCCCACGCTGCCACAGAAGCTCACTGGGTAACATCTGGCCAGTCACACATTCTCAGCCTGCCCTACAGGGCTGCTGTAAGGATAAAATGAAGGCGAGGAGAATGATGTAAGCCACATTGGGTCCGCATTTATTCATTTGATTCATTTATACCTCACCTTTTCTCCCCTAATGGGGAGGTCACCCAGTGAGTTTCCGTGGCACGAGTGGGAACTCGAATCCAGGTCTCTAAAATAATAGCCTGACAACCGCTAGACCAGACTTGCTATCACTGGCCTCATTTTGTCCCATTGTGGACAAAGGTGAGACACAAATTAAACAAATACTCTGTTCAGGGCTCACAACCTTTCTATTTCCATCGTGTTTTATTCACTGCATACCTTTTCCTTGGCTACTCTCTTAACCAAGCCTTTCCAAGATCGTTTTCTTCCCAGAATTCCCCTCGCTCGCCTCTCTTCAACCGCCCCTCTGCCCAACTCCTTCTAACTGACTCTCCACAACCCGAGAGTGTTTAAACTTCCACCAATCAAGCACAAAGGTTACCAGCCTGACCAATCACAGATGAGCCAGGCATTCCAACCTCCTGTTTCTAATCTCTCACCCTCTCAGCTGAATTTCTCCCGTTCCTTACTGCTGCTGTTTGACTAAAGGCCCCATTCGGTCACTAGGGCTAGGGTTTGCCAGCTCTGGCTTGGGGAATTTCTAGATATTTTGGGGGTGGACCCTGAAGCAGGTGGCGTTTGGAGGAGGGGAGGGACTTCAGCAGGGGAAGGATATAATGCTGCAGAATCCCCCCCAGGGGGGAACTGATCTGTCTCATCATTTGTCATTCCGGAAGAGCTCCAGGCCCTAGATGTCAGCTAGCTGCCATGTTTTGCTTGTTCCCTTCTCTGATCCTGGCTTGCTCGCTGCTCTGCCGCTTGCTGTAAACATTGCTAGGGAGACCGTGAGAGCCCGTACTGCCAGACGGCGTTATCTGTCTGGCCTTGTGAAGGGGGGAGGGCTTGCGTCACCGCTGGTGTGAATCTTTTGGCTCTCATGAGGCACTGCGACTCTCCTGCTTATCATGTGTCCTCCCACCGGGAGAATTCCCGTGCGCGCACTCGAATTTCATTTGCTTAGCCATTTGCCTCATCCTGCTATATGTAAGGATGTTTCCACCCCATGGGCATTCCTAACAATAATCCTGTGGATAGGGTACCAGTTTTGTAATCTAATAAAGCATAACGCTTCCTTGGAAACGTGTGTAGAGATTTACTTGCTGCTGAACTTGACACTACCCTGAGATTAGCAACCCTAGCTTTGGATCTGCTTTGTTCTAAGTCTAACAGAATAAGATCCCGTCCCTGATGAAACCCGCAGGTGCTTGGCACTACTGACTAGAGGAGGCGGGACAAAATGACCTTGTTTCGGAGAGCTTTTCACACTTGTCTGTTTTTAAATGATGTTTCTGCAGTCCTCTATAGGCGTCAAGCTCAGGCTAACTGTGTTAACTTTCGATTTCCCTGAATTCTGTTTCTCGTTACCTTCGCTTGTTATTTAGAATTCCGGGGGGGGGGGGGGTGTTGGTTGTTTGAATGCTTGGACGAGTAGCCACAGCAATTTTCCTGAAGAAGCGCCCCAAGTAGTTTCCCATGAGACTGACCTTGGAGTACCTTTATCTGCCAGCCTACCTTAGAAATTATTTTATTGTTTTATCTTGTTTTTATGCATGGGCCTGTGCCCTCTTGTAAGCCGCCCTGAGCCCGTTCGCGGGGAGGGCGGGGTAAAAAATGTTAAAAATAAAAAATAAATAAATAAACAGGGCACCATATATCTGTCTGTGTTGCCATAGTAACGCCAGGGGGTAGAAATGGCATGTATGGTTGTGGAATCTTATGGATTTGCCTATATCTTGTATTTTCCCACACAGTTCTTCAGTCCTAACAAAAGCTTTTGAACCCACATCATCATATCTCTAATAAAGCATTACACTGCCCATAGTGGACTCTAGGGCACTGTACCGCACTGAGGATCTGGCAACCCGACTCCCCCATTCCCCTCTGGTGGCCGAGGGGGGACCTGGTATCCCTATTTCAGTGCCAAAATAATTTTAATTTTTTTGTCTTAGCAAGGACAGTCATTACAAAAAAAAAGAATGTACTGTACACAGTAACATTTAGGGGTGCCATCCTCCAGGAGGCACTTGGCGATCTCCCACTGTTACAATTAATCTCCGGACAACAGAGACGAGTTCCTCTGGAGAAAACGGCCGCTTTGGAGGGTGGCCTCTATGGCACTAAACCCGGCCGAGGTTCCTCCTCTCCCCAAACCTTCCCCTCCCCAGGCTCAAACCCCACCCCCCAATCTCCAGATGTTTCCCAACCCAGAACTGGTAACTGTCAAGCTCATGCTAACTTCAGGCTAACTGTGGTCCCTGCCACACGGCAGGGAAAAGGATGACTGAATTGCAGCTAATCAGAGCCGCACCAAAGTTGAGACGCTGCGGCGGGATCCCACAGATCCCCTGAGCCGCGGCGCGGCGCTCCCCGGCACGATCAGATGCCGGGGAGGGAGAGGCGGAACCCTGGCACGATCAGATGCCGGGGAGGAAGAGTCTGATGAGAAGGGGAGGCTGCCGAACTGCGCATGCTCGAGCATGCACAGTACAGCTGGGGGCCGGGATGCGCCGGCGCAAGGACGCGCCAGCCGATCCCATGGCCCAGCTTGAGGCGCTGTACTGGATACAACCACCTAGGTAGGTGGTTCTTTTTTAGTGCGCATTATCGGAGGTTGGGAAGGATCTGGGACGGGCAGGCAACGATTCCCAGATGTTGCCGTGGGATCGCGCCCGTTTGCTCCGCCCCCGTTCCATCCCCCTCCGGGCCCAAACCACCTTGTATGAACAGGGCCTGTGTTAACTTTCAATTTCTCTGAACTCTGTTTTTCGTTACCTTCACTTGTCATTATGGATTCTTGGGGGTGGGGGGCAGGGAGTGTATGTTGTCTGAGTGCTTGGGAGTAGCCCCAGTAATTTCCCTGAAGAAACCCCTCGAGTCAGTTTCCAGTGAGACTGACCTTGGAATACCGTTCTTTGCCAGCCTAGCTTACATAGGGCACCATATATCTGTCTATGTTGCCATAATAACACCAGGGGGTAGAGATGATGTGTATGGTTGTGGAATTTTATGGTTTTACCTCGTGTATGGCTGTGGAATTTTATGGTTTTACCTATATCCTGTATTTTCCTGCACATTTCCTCAGTCCTAACAGAAGCTTTTGAACCCACAGCATCGTATCTCTAATAAAGCATTACACTGCCAATAGTGTGTGTGTGTGGAGAGTGAATTAGCTGGGAACCTGACAGTAACCATAGTAACATTATATGAGTCTAACAAGCAATTCCCTCAGGCAAACACTGTATTCTACAACAGATCACGGAGTGACTTGGCTGTAGGGTTGCCCACCTCCAAATGGCACCTGGAGTTCTCCTGGATTTACAAATAACCTCTGAACAGTTGGCGGAGTAATTAACACATCAAGGGTGCACAAACCTGATTAAAGAGTAGATAAAGGTTTATTTTGGAACTAACAGGGCTATTTTTGGACAGGAACACACAGGAACGGAGTTCCGGCTGGCTCCTGAGTTGGCCACGCCCAGCGGGAACTCATTAGCATAACAGGCCACACCCAACAGCAGAAACTCATTAGGATTGGCTATGTTAGGTGGCCTAACATCCAAAGGGGTTCCTGCTACCAAAAAAGGCCCTGGGTTTTGACAACAAACAAGGTAAACAGAATAAGAAGCAAAAGGTGGGTGTGGCTGGATGACCACACTTCTGGTGACATGGGGGTGTGGCCTCATATGCTAATGTGCTGTGGTGTCAGGGTGTGGCCTACTAGGCTAATGAGTTCCTGCTGTTGGGAGTGGCCTGTTATGCTAATGAGTTCCTGCTGGGCTTTTTCTACAAAAAAAGCCCTGGGAACTAATATACTTGATAGGAAAGACTTGATATATACTTGATAGGAATATATATATACTTGATAGGAATATAATATACTTGATAGGAAAGATAGAGATAGGTCCCTAACTACACAGCTGAGAGAGAGGGAAAGACTAAGGGTGGTACTTCCGAGAAGAAAGGAGAAATTGCCCTAAGAGCGGTAATCTGGAGATGGACAAGGGGTGACACTTAAAAGAAGAGAAGGTGATGAACTCACTATCCTATCTAACTGACTTCTTGCTGCCCCCTTCACGGTCTTCTTCCCTTCTTCTTTGTACATCAGACATTGCCTTTTTCAACACACGCTACAGTGATCCATTGTCCTAGACCGATTTCACACAAGAGCTGCGTTGTGGTTGCGCCTCCCTTTGCCCCACTTCTATTGGTCAATTTCCCACTCAAAGCCGCGTGGTCGCATTTTGACCCACGTCTTCGCCCGATTTTCCCCGCGGTTTCCTGATCCTCAAAAAACAGGATCATGAAACCACGGGGAAAAGCGGGCGAAGCCGCGGGTCAAAATGCAGCCGCACGGCTTCGGGTGGGAAATTGACCAATAGAAGCGGGGCAAAGGGGGGGCGTGACCATGGCACAGCTCTTGTGTGAAATCGGTCCTAGAGAAAACGACAGCTTCAGAGGTCAAATACTATGGCATAAACATGGATTCTAGGGGACAGAGTCCCTCCTTCACAGGCACCATCCCCAAATCTCCAGGAATTTCCCACACCAGAGTTGGCAGCCCTGTGTAGGCCAAAATCCATGCTATAAAAGACAAACTGCTTGGCAATAACCATAAGAGCACATCCATCGGCTCAGCTCTATGCTGCCAATCCAAGGATGGGGAGAAGAGAGGCCTGTTAGACTTGTCATTATGATGTACTGCCAATATAGGATAACATCTAACAAAACACTGAGATGGAAATGTTGTTCGCAGATGTATTTCCTCAACCTGCAGAAATAATTTATTTCAGTTATATAACTATTTCATGGGCATGTCTCTGCGGCTACAAATTTTGCAGGGCCACAGAACTTCTGCCTACTTTCC